>NW_018480074.1:1252437-1338751 GCF_002113885.1 Mizuhopecten yessoensis | reverse complement strand
AGCTCAACATATCTATCAGGGTAACATGGATCTCAACATATCTATCAGCGTAACATGTATCTCAACATATCTATCAGGGTAACATACAGCTCAGCATATCTATCAGGGTAACATGGATCTCAACATATCTATCAGGGTAACATGGATCTCAACAAACATGGAACTCAACATATCTATCAGGGTAACATGGATCTCAACATATCTATCAGGGAAACATTGAACTCAACATATCTATCAGGGTAACATACAGCTCAACATATCTATCGGGGTAACATGGAGATCATCAGAGTTACTAGGTTAACATGATATGCTATGGTTTTCTATATGTAGGGAGCTGGAACTGACGAGACGGCACTGATAGAAATAATGTGTTCACGTACCAACGAGGAACTGGAAGAAATCAAAGCGGTGTACCAAACAGGTAAACCCTGAAAGATTTTGGAAATTAAAGCAGGGTAAAAAGTACGGGCAATGTAAATCTGAGCCTCTTTCTCCAAATAAACCTCAAAATACTGAATCGTTTGCTTGATTTGATATCAAAGTCATGATACTTTATGGCATCGAAGACAAAGATTAATTCATACATTTTTGTCACGTGACAGAGTTTGAGACATCATTGGAGGAAGACTTGGATTGTGACACATCCGGGTACTTTGGTCGTCTGATGATTTCCCTGGTGACTGGCGGGAGAGACACAGATGATGATGTGGATGAAGAGGCCGCCGAGGCCGATGCACAGGAACTGTACGAGGTAAGTTTGTATAATGCAAAAAACACACAAATTTTGGAACAGATTTATACTCTTCATCCTATATTCAGCAATAAAACCTACATATTACTTTAAAAAGTGCTAAATTTTGTTGGCAACAAAAAGAATATTACCAAAGAAATTTATACGTTCTCTTTCGGTATAATATAATACTTACTGTTGTTGTGGTAGTAGGGAAACACCATTTTTCTATTTATCATGTTTAAGTCTTGTTTCGCCCTCGTGAAACATGATTAAACCACGAAATTTTAGAATAAAAAGAAACATGTTTCCTTAATTACCACGAATGCAAAATCGATGTGATTTTCTGACGAAAAGTATAATAATCTCTACAGTAAAATATCCATACTATTGACTTGTAGGCTGGACCCAACAGCTGGGGTACAGATGAGTCCAAGTTCAACCAAGTCCTGTGTAGACGCAATTTCAATCAGTTGAAAAGAATATTTGAAGTGTACGCGGAAAAGTACGAGCAGACCGTGAGGGAGGCCGTCGAGAGTGAAATCAGCGGAGACACACAAAGCGGATATTTGGCTTTAGGTAACTAGCTAATATTCAACATTCACAATCTGAGTTCGTATATAAAGTGACTAAACTTATTTCCAAATGACATGCTTTATTTATAGCACTCAACGTTACATTGCCATCACTATGTTATTACACGGACTTGGATAACAATCTAATTCCGTGGTTATTATCCCTATATGGCGCAGTATCACCATATGATGTAGTATACCACTAGATGGCGCAGTATCATCATATGATGTAGTATACCACTAGATGGTGCAGTATTATTATATGATGTAGTATACCACTAGATGGCACAGTATTACTTTATGATGTAGTATACCACTAGATGGCGAAGTATCATCATATGATGTAGTATACAACTAGATGGCACAGTATTCCTTTTGATGTAGTATACCACTAGATTGCGAAGTATTACCAAATGAGGTTGTTTACCACTATATGGTGCAGTATTGCTATATGATGTAGTATACCACTAGATGGCGCAGTATTACTTTATGATGTTGTATACCACTAGATGGTGCAGTATTATTATATACGATGTTGTATACCACTATATGGTGCAGTATTACTTTCTGATGTTGTATACCACTATATGGTGCAGTATTATTATATACGATGTTGTATACCACTATATGGTGCAGTATTACTTTATGATGTTGTATACCACTAGATGGTGCAGTATTATTATATACGATGTTGTATACCAATTGATGGTGCAGTATTACTTTATAATGTAGTATACCACTAGATGGTGCAGTATTACATTATGATGTTGTATACCACTAGATGGCACAGTATTACTTTATGATGTTGTATACCACTAGATGGTGCAGTATTACCAAAAGATGTTGTATACCACTATATGGTGCAGTATTATTATATACAATGTTGTATACCACTAGATGGTGCAGTATTATTACATACAATTATGGACTTCAGGTGAGGTCTATCCCTAATTTACGGACCTGCTCTGAACAATATTCACAGAAGCCGAAGGCCGAGGTGAATATTATTCAGATCAGGTCCGTAAATCAGGGGTAGACCGAAGCTGAAGTCCACAATTGTTTTATTATATGACATGTTACAATGAGATTAATCTTTTTTTTTATCGTAAACAAATGGATGGCATGGACCATTTTGGAATCACAGAGTGAAGGACTTCAAATACAAAATAACATACACAAAAATTGAATTTCACATTCAATTCATGTGATATTTAATTTTAAGTCAATATCATTTGCACAATCGACATCATTAATATTCACATAGTTCAGAATTTGATGAGATAATTAATTTGTAGTTGAGGTCAGTAGTGTGATTGGTAACAGAATTACAATCTGGCTGGGAAATTACCTAGACCTATTTTTAGTAGCGGTCTGTAACACTTTTCTATTTATAGGTCGAGGTTTGTAACACTTTTCTATTCATAGAGTGAGGTCTGTAACAAATATACAGACTCGTCACATGACGTCGCTCCTCCAATCAGGGCTGGGAAATAGCAACAGTTGTAAAACTTGTGCCCAATTCCATTGCTATGTAAAAAAGGCAATAAAATATGTTTAAAACAAAAAAAGCAACAGTCATATAATAATATACGATGTTGTATACCACTAGATGGTGCAGTATCATCATATGATGCAGTATGTCGCTAGATAGTGCAGTATCACCACTTCATGAAACACTATAGATATTGCAAGTATAACTCCTAAATGTTGAATTATCACCAATAGATAGTATGGTGTAAAGAGACAGGGCTTAGTGACCGCCGATGACAAGGTAGCTAGCTCAGTTGGTAAGAGCGTCTGTCTAGAGCCCGGAGGTCCTGGGTTCGAATC
Source organism: Mizuhopecten yessoensis (assembly GCF_002113885.1). Taxonomy (NCBI): domain Eukaryota; kingdom Metazoa; phylum Mollusca; class Bivalvia; order Pectinida; family Pectinidae; genus Mizuhopecten; species Mizuhopecten yessoensis. The sequence goes on along the minus strand of NW_018480074.1, from coordinate 1,335,616 downwards.
GCAGTCTTGCCTGTGCATTTCCCCTCTCCTGTTACCTGATTCCTGTGACCAACCTTTGTTTCAAGAAGTGTGTGTACGCGTGGCAAGTAGATACCCGACCCTTATGGTTGCAAATGGTGTCTTTTGGGGAGGGAAATGCTAGAAAAATATAAGAGACATGTAGCGGGACTATCACCACTAAATGTGTATTTTGTGGTGATACGCATTTCGATACATTCAGTACCAGGGTCAATATCTCATCTGATATGCTTTAGATCTGACTTAACGAAAGAGAGATATGCGCATATGCTTTGTAGTAATAATTAAAACAGGTTTATCTTATTTGTTCAGTTGATATAGCGGAAGACAAACCTCTATTTTTTGCCAAGAGGTTGGACAATGCCATGAGAGGAATCGGTACCAGCGATGACGATCTCATCCGTCTGATAGTGTCGAGGAGTGAGGTAAGACCCATTAATGTCAATCGTCAATGCATATTTCACATAAATGTCTCATAATTACTTTTTTGAGATGTCACACTGTAAGGTTGTGGATACAAATTGTTATAAAAAATACAAATATGAAAATCATATATCAACTTCCGGTTAAATTGCCACCTCCAATGACGGTATAAACAATATAAAACGCCATACCTAATGAGGGTCCCAACCAGATTTACCGGAAGTTGATCTTATCCCCAAAAACGTACCCTGCACCAAAAACAGCTAAACTGTAACAATTTCTCAGGTCCTTGTGGTATGAACCCGTATGATTGTATTGTGAGGACAATGGTGTATGATGATGTATATATGTGTATACAGATGTGTAATGACGTATCTACACATATACATGTGTAAAGATGTATATGTGTAGATACTTGTGTAGGATGATGTATCTGTGTGTATGCAGTTGTGTAATGGCGTATATCAGTGATTTGTTTTTAACTAAAATTTTACAACAGTCCGACCCTTTATGAATTGGGAAAATAAAGCACTTTTTTTTTCAAATTGGGAATATATTCCTCATTTTTGGCATTATGGGAAAATACGACACTTTTTAGCTAGGGGAAACAGCCTGTATTCGGCTGTAAAACTGAGCAAAAAAATCACTGTATATGTGTGAATACAGTTGTGTAATGATGTATCTGTGTGTATACAGGTTTGTAATGATGTATATATGTTTACAAGTGTAATGACGTATCTGGGTGTATACAGTTGTTTAATGACATATCTGTGTGTATACAGTTGTGTAATGACGTATCTGGGTGTATACAGTTGTGTAATGACGTATCTGGGTGTATACAGTTGTGTAATGACGTATATATGTGTGTATACAGTTGTGTAATGACGTATCTGTGTGTATACAGTTGTGTAATGACGTATATGTGTGTATACAGTTGTGTAATGATGTATCTGTGTGTATACAGGTTTGTAATGATGTATATATGTTTACAAGTGTAATGACGTATCTGTGTGTATACAGTTGTGTAATGACGTATCTGTGTGTATACATGTGTGTAATGACGTATCTGGGTGTATACAGTTGTGTAATGATGTATATGTGTGTATACAGTTGTGTGATGATGTATGTGTGTATACAGTTGTGTAATGATGTATATGTGAACATACATGTGTGTAATGATGTATATGTGTTTACAAGTGTAATGACGTATCTGTGTATATACACGTGTGTCATGACGTATCTGTGTTCAGTTGTGTAATGATGTATATGCGTGTATACAGTTGTGTAATGACGTATCTGTGTGTATACAGGTTGACATGCAGGAGATCTACACGAAGTATTACTTCATGCAGCCTGAGGATGATCGCCGGACACTACGGGAGGCGGTGGATAGCGAGTGTGGTGGAGATTACAAGGCCATGTTGCTGACCCTTCTTAACCCCATAGATTGAGGATATGTCTCCAGTACCAGTCGGCCTGTCAAATTTAGAATAGGTCAAGGGAGAGAAACCCACCAAATTCAATATAACAAAGTCATTGTGAAAAAAAAAGTTTTTTGTTACATGAGAATTTAAAATCTGTACAACACTAACTTTGGTATAAAGGAAATAGCTGCAGCCAATAGAAAAAGCCAATCAGTAAAGCGATGTGACATTACTATGCTTGTTCAAGTTTTGGTTAGAAACTCGGTATTATGTTATGTTCCTCCCTGTGAGTGCCTCTATTTCTGTGGTGGATGACCAATTGTAGTAATTTGCTAGAAGTGTACTCATATTTCTGTAAAAACACAAACTAATCGTATCTAGCAATTTACTTTTTTTCTGTTGCAATAAATAATGTCTGTATTCTTTGCGGTGAAGTTGATTCTTTTAGTAAAAAGAAATATTTGCAGTCACTTTTGAACAGCCTTACATATAAGTATGTTTGTAATAACAACTGTCCTACAGTCTAGGTAAAGAAATAGTCATCATCATTTACAGCAATATACACTGGACAAGAGTCCCAATGGGCCCGAGTTGTTCACCTGGTATTAATCTCAATCCGGTAACCTTCAAAGTTGGCCAAGTGCAAACAAATCAATGTGGGCTAAATTAAGCAACAGTCTAAATATCACCATCCTTGGCCTTTTGGTTATGTTACGTTTCTATATTAAGCCACCGCTTCCACCAGTGTTACGTTTCTATATTAAGCCACCGCTTCCACCAGTGTTACGTTTCTATATTATCCCACCGCTGACACCAGTGTTGCGTTTCTATATTATCCCACCGCTGCCACTAGTGTTACGTTTCTATATTATCCCACCGCTCCCACCAGTGTTACGTTTTGTAATATTCCACCTCTGCCACCAGAGTTACGTTTCTATATTATCCCACCGCTTCCACCAGTGTTACGTTTCTATATTATCCCACCGCTGCCACCAGTGTTACGTTTTGTATTATCCCACCGCTGCCACCAGTGTTACGTTTTGTAATATTCCACCTCTGCCACCAGTGTTACGTTTCTATATTATCCCACCGCTGCCACCAGTGTATCGTTTTGTAATATTCCACCGCTGCCACCAGTGTTACGTTTCTATATTATCCCACCGCTGGCACCAGTTCATAATAATTACACAACACAATAAGTACATTGGTCTGTCCTATTCACCCATGATAATACCCCTCCAAATCAATGTAAACAACACATATATGCCGGTAGCCTGTTCTTACACGATAGAGCAGACGTTTATTCAAAATGCATGATATTTCACTTGTGACACTTGTGTACAAATAATTCAAAGTCTTACTCCTCTATGGCATCTGGACAATGATACATTCATTACATTACAGGGAACCACCTCCCCCGACATCCAGGGTTAAAAACCAGAGATAAAACTTAATAAGTCACAAAAGCTCTGGAAAACCTTGTGATGTCCTACATCATCTATGAAAACAAATCCAATACTGATATCAACATATCTTTACCAAACAAAAGTTTTAGAAATTTTTAAAAAAATCTCCTTTTTTTTTTTTTTTAATTCGACCGTATTCTTACGTGTCTCAGGCTAGAATGCCTTCTGTCCTATTCGAACCAACCACGTATAAATCCACCCTGCCGCACGTAAATCTCGTGCACCTTACTTTTCACGGACCAATTCAATCACTATGCTTTCCCCTTTCGCCTGTATAATTCGCTATGAATATTTATTACTCTCGGGCCTCACGCCTGTCCGAAACCTATAACTATTAGGAAATGAAACATACAGACAATTATTAACTGCTATACTTACGTAACGCAGTAAAATTTTAATATTTTTAAGTATTTCAATCAGTCATAGAATATACAAGTGTTCACCATTGTGAACGCAATCTCCCCACTCCAAGCTAATCTCCTTCTACAAGCTGTATAACTACACGGACCTAAGACTACAACTAAAACTACTATTCTTACTAACTTCCTAATTCTCCAACTTTCTAACTATCCTCTGTGTCTCTAGACCTCTCAACTCGGTCCTTCTCTATCCAACTCCCAAGCTCTTCTCTATGTCTCTCCAACTCTCCAACTCTCTCTCTCCTACTCCCCAAACTTGACTACCTTATTATCTGTCCCCTTAGCAAAATCCTGCTACATTAAAAATGTTGATAAGTTTGACCCCCGGGTCAGCATCAGCCGGCTGCGGAGGCACACACACTGGACTCCCCCCACCTAGACTACAGACGGTCACGCTTATCTACAGATCCTAAACTATATCACTAGGCGCGTAGCTGGGCTCTTTTGGATGTGCATGCAGAAAGTCGCAACTTCGGTGCGAATGCGAGCGCCGAAGGCGCGAAGCCATTCTATAGGGGGTACGGGGGGGGGGGGGCCCCCCCCCCCCCCCCCCCCGGATTTTTTTAGATATAGAAGCTCTGTCGTGCCATCTGGTGGCTTTTGAGATACATATTTTAGTGTTTTAATTTATTTTACAGACAAATGTTTTTGGTTGATTCATCACTTTATTATTGGAAAGCATCTCAAAAATTCAAATGTATTTCAAATGCAAAAGACAGCTCTCCTTTTTTTTCTCCGACAAAAATGTGGCGATTGTTGGAATTACCCGAAAATATCCGTTGCGTCATATCTCTTTCCTGATGAATCTAAGTTAACTAGATATTTAAAATGTCGGAGCCAATATAAACAGATTAATTTCCGATTTTTTGCCCTTGAGTCCCCCAAACCCTTTTTATATCATCAACATTTCTCAGAACATAAGTAGCTCCTATATCGATGTTTAGATAAATGTATACATATATAGCCAGTAGCGCTACTGAAAATAGGCCTATGACTACTCTGAAAAACATACTTTATCAGTTCATGACAGGGACAAATAAAGGGCAGGCCTATATAATGTCACAGATAAGCAAAAGCTACATGTACGTGGCTCTTTTCCGACTTTTGAGGCTTTGCCTTTTTCATATTACATTTGCAGGCGAAATGAATGTAAAACTCAGATGTATCCTATACGCGCATATATCCGCCCTTAAACCTATAACAATAATGCTAGTAACAAATCAATCTACAATTGTTATTCGGAGGACCTTTAATTGGTGTAAAAAATTACACAAAAATACATCCTTTCCGGAAAAACAACCCGCCTCCGTTGACTTAGTTGTATTTCATTACAATCGCTTGTAAAAATGTTGACGTGTATGGAACTTGTACACGTGAGCTTTTTCCCATCTTTTTGACAGGATATCGATATCCACCTTCACTTTAGTAAGACGAATATCGGCCTCGCTTGTATTTCCAATATCACGGGTAACAACAGTCAGACTCAGGGGGGGATCCAGGAATTAATTTTGGGTGTTGCCCAAAATTTTAAACTCAGAAGACTCAAAAAAACTAATAAATTATAATTGTCATGTCGGTTGTACATGTATACTACTTTCTGGCACCAAACAATATATAGAACTTCATTATTTCTGAGATTGGGACAATTATAATTTCCCTGCCGAGCAGAGCGAGGCGAATTCTTTTTTCTGAAGATGTAATACTAAACTTGTTCAAGCACTGTCAAGCGTAGAAAGCTAGAATTTATCGGACATTATTTCCATTGTCAAACAGATCAAATAAGGCATAGAATAGTTTTCTGAGTTTGCGGTATTATTCAATGTTATATTTTATAACATAGAGTATTTATATTTTATGATGGCGGAGCGAGTGTTAACAAATTCTCTGAAACAATGGTAAAAATGTAGGTTTTTGGTTAAAATGTTGATGTTTGTGTCATGCCTTTCATGTGCATGTAGTTTAGGCGAGGATTTTGGCAATTAAATATTGATTTAGTTTGTCATAAAAATTAATTATGATTTGACTGTTTGTCTTTTATTGTGAATTTGTATGCATGCATATTTACAAGGGCAGCACCTGTTAAAAAGGATATATATATACATGCCAGCCTTTTATGCTAACATTGGTTATTATTTACCTGATAACGTGATGCTAAGGTGGATGCTTTACTGTCTTTGAAATTTTTGAAATTTACATTTTTTAACCGGTATAAGAAATCACTCCTAGTGATCATGTGTACATGAAACCACAGGTGAAAATACAGGTTTATCTATCATGAAATGGACTCTACCTTTGAAATAACAAGTCACATATAAACCTAATTCCAACAGGTGGTTTTATCCTCTCTCCACGATCAGGGTGATCACCACACCGTGACATTAGAACAATACAATTAGGTAGACAGTCCGTTGAGCCTTCACCACTGACCTGACTGGAGACCCTTCTAATATATAAATATATTGTTTAGAGTATAAGTAGTGGACTCCTTGTATGGGTAACTGCACCCTTAGTTCACATGATGGTTGATATTAGAAGAAAAAAAGAAAAATCTACAAAAACCTAAGTCCAGATTATTTTTGGACACAGAAAAAAGGGTGTTGCCCGGGCAACACCCCTAGGCCTGGGTCCGCCACTCCGGCATTACTAGGCCCTAATACTAATAGCCGTTTTAGACTCGTCGATGCCTAAGTTAATGTCGCAAGAGCATGTTGTTTCATGTGAACCTACAGCTGCTTGGAAGATGGCATGTATCAACTTGTTCTTCGAAGATGATGCGGGTTTTTCGTTGGATTTGCAGCCATGCATGTTTCCGATGTTGACAACTTTAAATATACTACTAATAAAATCGGCACCAGGTACCCTAGGTTGGAACTTCCAGATACGTAATGATTGTCGGCTGTCGGTTAACAATCTAATTCCAAGGTTAAATTTAATATATTTTTCAATTGAACCACACATCATTTAATCACTTTTCCGAACTACAAAATAAACAAATAAATAAATAAAAATATAATAGTATATTTGAATTTTTGATGTGCATGCAACTGCTTATTTGCTTACGTGGCAGCTACGCGCCTGAGATTCACAAGCGCATTTATCCACGGCTACTTAACTACTATCTTCAAATAAAACTCTGACACTGACCACGAGCCAAGGCTAATACATTCATAGCATATCATCTGTACACTTTGAACAATTAAACGGCTACTAAATGCATAACAGTTATTTAAGAGAAATTGTTTGAGGATTGTTTTTAAAAAAATGATCCCTGTGACCTTGAAAGTCAGTCAGTTAAGGTCATTCATTTGAACAAACATGATAGCCCTTCATCCAAGCATGGTAATGACCAGATATCCTCCTCCTGAGTCTTTTGGTTATTGAGAAAAACTTGTTTAAAGATTTAAACATAATTGACTCTTGCGACCATGAATGAGGGTAATGGTCATTCATTAAAAAAAAAAATGGTAGCCCTTCATCCTGTCGTGCTACTGGCAAAATAGCATCACACTGAGCCTTTTAGTTAATGAGAATAAACTGCTTGAACATTTTTTAAACATTGGACACCAGTGATCTTCAAAGTGGGTCAAGGTCACTCATTTGATAAAACTTGGTAGCATTCCATGATTTCATCCTTGCAGGCTACTGGCCAATTATCACCACCCGCCGCATTTTGATTATTCAGAAGAAAATTGTTTGATTTTTTTTTTTTTCAGTCATTTGACCCCAGCGACCCTGAAAATGGGTTAAGGCAATTCATTTGAACAAATTTAGTAGCCCTTCATCCCCACAGGCTACTGGCAAAATATCATCCCCTTGGTATTTTGATTATTCAAAAGAAGTTTTCTGAATATTTCTCAACCATTTGACTATTTGAAATTGAGTAAAGGTAATTTATCCCTGGCCAGATATCATCACCCTCGGCTTTTTGGTTATTCAGAAGTTGTTTAAATATTTTAACATATTTGACCCCAAGGATCTTTAATGTGGGTCAATGTCATTTATTTGAACAAACCTGGTAGCACTTCATGCCAGCATGTTATTGACCAAATTTCATCACCCTGTGGCTTTTGGTTATTGTGAAAGAGTCGCTTAAAGAAAAAAGTTGAGTACGGACGCCACGCCACAGCATAAGCTAACTTAGCCATTCAGACGAGGTGAGCTAAAACATAAAAAACATGAAAAAATATCCTGTAATATCAACCTAATAAGCGACCCAAATGTTTATAAACTTTTACAGTAATAACATCGTATGCCATCTCAAAATGTTACGAAAACCGAGCACAATTCAAAACCAAGTAATCATCACTCTGTTAATGCAGCGTCCTGTCCCCTTTGCCCTAAAAGTTCCAGACCAGTTTATATATCGATGGTCTGTTGATATTCGCATTCAAACAGGCCCCTTTGCGAGAAACAAAGGCCTCATCTAGAAAGGCACTAGAAAATATCTTAGTGATATTTTCTATATATTCCCCGACAAGCCCCGCCCTTTTGCATGAAGAGTAGCCATAATTTGTTTATACAAGTGTTTCCACTGACCCGAGAACGCTACGGTTTAAATCCTTTTACCCTTACTAAAAAACTAGGATGCTGAAATATTCACCTATTTCCCCCCTATTGGGCCTCTGCTCCCTAGGGACTGGGGATGGGGTGTGGCACAAACCTCCCGACTATACAACGTTGAGTCAATTGGCCATAGGATGCACCAGTCAAAATGTTGATTGAAATTCGTTGACATGTACTTAAGAAGTAGGATTTCATATATTTAGAATGATATCTCCTCCGAGCCCCTTTAGGGGCCACATCCTCCTTGTATACAACGTTGGGTCATCTCCTTAGCCAAACAATATCAAGAACAAAACCATTTGATCAAAATCTCTTAAGCCTTCCTGGATAATTCGCATTTTAAATGAAAAGTTGACGAGGGACGGGCAGCATTTAGGGGTCTTACTGATGGTACCAAATGAGCGAGTAATATATTTAGTGGAAAAAAAAACTAACATGTTCATCCGTTTAACTTGCATAGTTATCAATCTTTCGGATGACCAAGATGTTTGTAAATATAAAGAATTTTTAGATAAAACATAAGCTTTTGAGAAACATCAACATTCCAAACAAATGGAGAAATAAATTCACGGAAATAAGTAAGTATGACAAGAAATAAAAACTTATTGGTGTGGCGGTACTCATCATCTTCAACGGACCCCTTGTTCGGAGTGTATTCATTTAGGAGCGGGTCCAGGGCATTGGTACGGGGACCAAGAGTTTCTACAAGCAGTGTTTTGGTTTTCAGTTTGAAATTTGTTGGATTCAGTTGTTCACAATATGCCAAGGGAAATAACTCAAGCAATATCTACCACGTGTGTGAAAAAGAACGACAACTGTGGGTAGAACTTGCTGATTTACAGGAATTCGTAAGCTACCATCCCCGTACTCAAATTGCTCTAACATAGCAGTCGATGACACAATTTCGTTTGTAACTTATGGACTTACCACCCTTAGTAATACACATGTTTTTCTTGTCGTCATTTCCGTATTGCGTATCGGGCATTCCATTACGGTAGTGTTAATTATAGTAACACAGGCACCCGATATGGAGACTTAACTTCGAAATGTGTAATCACACGTGTACCTCAGAAATAAAGCTTATGATACAATTACATTAATTAACTCACGGAAGTTGTAATAGTTTTGAACAATGCTACACACTCAAAAAATGTGAAAGTGTTAAAAATTCATTTTTTCGGTATTCTTTTACAAAATAATCCCCAGTTTATCGGAATTCTTAGATTTTCATAAAATCATCTCTACATAGTGACATAACCATTATGTTAAACTTTCATTGAATTCTGATGGTTATTTGCGAAAGGGTGGAGCCTCCTTAAGGCCACAGGTTATTTTTTTATATACTTAACAGTAGAAGAACAAAAACTCATTCCGAGAAAATTGTTTAGATTTCCCTCTTATATTATTCTCTTATTTCTTAACGGTTTATGAGATTTGACAAGTTATCAGAATATTTTTTCTACAAAATTTGGTTCAAGTTTGGAACAAAGTGGTGCACTAAAACCGTTCAACCAAGAGAAAATAAGCTAACCGTTCAACCAAGAGAAAATAAGCTTTATACCGATATTTACAGAGAGAAATTACATTATACAAATGTTCATTTCTATGACATCACCGCTGACTTCAGGAATTTAACTGGAATAAATGCATAAGTTAGTGACCTTTAACTTGGCACAGGTTGTAGGGCTCAAAATCAATTATCAGCAAATATGTTTTGTCAAAGCCTATCCAGCTTCGGGTTTAATGTATAACACTGTAGTCTGCCAGCCTCACAAGGGACACTATAACGGTAAGAAAGATAACAACACTTGACATACTGCAAATGTGAGCTATGTTTATTCACGAATACTGGATATAAAAATAAAAATATGCTGAATGGACACCAAAAAGACACAGAGAGCTAATAATTGTACGGGTACAAAACCAACTGCAGTTAAGATACCTAGTTATGTTAGATTATTATCTGTTTTGAAGAAACACGGGGGGAAATGTCGACTGAAGCAAGTGTGAGAACCTATATCCCTGATAGAATGAAGAAAATATTTTGCCAATGAATAAAGACCCAACACGAAAGAGAATTAGCCGCAGGGGCTACTAAGGACAATAACTGGTCACTCAGTCTAAACCAACCCCTACATTATTCAAGCTCCTTATATATGTACATAACATCAGCAAACTCAACACTTGACAGTAGTGTATCACCAGCCTTGATGGTGCATGCTTTATTTACAAAAGATGACAGTGATAATTTCATTAAACTCAAATTATGAAAAGTTACTTCATTACTGGATGACGAAACAGTGTGTGGATGTTTACCGATATAACTGAGCTTTGTTTCAGTACACACACCTGGTAACAGAGATGATCTGGTGGACTGTACAAGGAGCCCGAGGACTAGAGACGTAATTAATGTTATATACACAATAACAAAACATAAATGGCCCTGATGTTGACGACACAACAGCTCGTGTCCATTATCCTGGCCAGATTAGTAGTCTAAAGCTTCTGTAACAAAGTGAAAATTATGCAACTTTCTCAAATAACAGGCCGTTCCAACCAATTGGACTGCCCGATATCATGTAACAACAACACAAAAAGTATCACATATATTAGAGATGAGGGTATTCATAATAGTTTTTGATTAATATATCTGAACTATACATATGTTTATAGATCTATTTGTCTATTTACTACCATCTGCAGTATCCATTATCTAGTAATGTCTGGGCACCAAGTTAGGGGGGAAAATCAAAGAAAAAATAAATCAAAACAAATATCACTTTTTACTTCATCAAATGTACCCAGTTTTATATATAATATATATTTATATATATATATAAATGTGTGTATTATATGAGTGAAATAAGTTCATATACAACATAATTGACAGTTATTAATTCATAATTAGAGCACTATTTTTCACTAAAAAGAAATAAATTATCAAACTAATGCACATGATTATGGTGCGGGTTCTGTACAAACAAATGCCATTTGGAGTGACAACATCCCTTACTACAAGTATACATCCTTACGCTCGCTATAAACATGTGGGGATCTTGATTTCAACACTTCAGACTATGTACAAGACAAATCAATGATCCTCTATACAGCTTATACTTTGTAAGAGTCTAGAGTATTTACAAGTAATAACTAAATCAACCCTCGTTAGAGTAGTGTTGGAAGTTAGTAGGAGACAGTAGGGTTTATCTGTGGTCTCGGGAGGAACGTCGCCGCTTGTTAGCTGGAGGTAGTGTTTCGGTTGCATCTGTAGAGAGAAAAACAGGATTAACACACCTTTCGCTATACACAAATATACAAAAGATTTTTAAGGATATTCAATACAATGTACAATGAGATAAAAGGATATTCTGCAATCTTTATAGCTGAGCGATAATTTCAAGGTTTTTGCATTTTTTTTTTTACAAGATTGTTCTATCAATAAAAGACTTTTCAAATTTTCAATGAGATTCTCTCAAAAAAAGGCGACATATCCCGAAACATCTGTCAATTGTTATCCCTGATGGTAAACTCTGCACACCATTTAAATTGCTGTTTAACAATTATACGATAACATGATCTGGTCATTATCTGACAATCTTTAAAATCAATGGCCATTACAATTAAACAACTGGATTATTGACAGTAGGACAAGGTATTTTTAAGCTACCTCTGGGTTTGGAGGACCGAGTCGAGCGCTTAGAGTCCTCCTGAGGGTCAGTGTTCGCGGGTACCAAGGTTCGTGTTCGACTGCGCACAGGAGATCTGTCACGGATTTCTGTAACACAAATACAGCATATGAAAATCACATCACTCATTTGATAAATGCAAGTCATATTTTGATTTTTACTTATTTCAAAACATTTAGTGTTTCACTTTTCTATTTTTTACTTTTAACTACCGGCATATGACTTTTGATTGAATGGGGATAGGAACAAATGGAGGAAATCAAAGTCAAAAGGGAGGAATGTACCTTGCCAATCAGAAACTTTTTTCAATGTTTCAGAACAAATCAAGAACATTAAAAAGCATTTGGAAAAAAATGAGGGGGGCGGGGGAGGAATAATGCATGCCACCTATTTCAACACATTGTCTAGCTGAAATGTATTCAGCTGGGATGACTAAAAAAGAGCAATAGATAGAATGACTCAGCAAGAGCAATACAATTATTTTTGACTTGAGAATTGTATCAGAAATCAGCATATACCTAGAGTAAGGACTAACAAGTTTTATTAGGGATATGTTCAGCACTTCCTTGTTATTGAGCAAAGACAAATTACAACGGATTGACCACCAGATGTTGTAGCCATAGACAACACAACATTCAATTGTGATACACTTTGTACAGTAATATTTTACAAATATTTTGTAAAATATTACTGAGCCGTAAAGCTTACTGCAAGAACTTGCACATTTAAAAATATTATGAAAATACATCACAAGAATAGAAGACTTTGTTGGCTTTCATAATTGTTAGGAATTTGACGAAAAGCTTCGGTATGTTAAAACCACTAACCATTTTCCCTGCAAAAAGCCTTCAGAAACAGTGGAGGAACATGTGCATACAGCTAATGCTATGAAAAGGTATTTATAGTACAAAACTTAGTAGATATTGGGTAATTTTAAGCAATTTGAACAAAAGGGTTTAAAGTCTTATACTTGTGGTTTCAATGAAAATCATCTTTATCACTAACATATTCCTATTAGGATCTAAACACAAGTATAATTGTATGAAACTATCTGTGAAGTAGCCAACAGCCTATCATACCTGTATTTGTTATTTTTGATTACGTTTATCATTCATCGATTGATTACAACCATTGGCTATTGATAAAATCAACAACTGCTAGTGCCATGTCCAAACAGCAAATTCATACCAAATTTTTTCCCACGACCCCGTCGACTTCGAGATAACGAGGTTCGACTGTATACTTCTGTAAAGTTAGAGAAAGCAATAAGAAAGTACGGTATAAGTATCATACGTACGGTTTTGTATCTTGTCCTGGGAAAGTGTTGGGGAGTGTCGACTTCGCCGACTCAGCTGAGCTTTCTTATTCTGTGCTATCTCATCATCAGAGACTAATGGCTTTTTCTTTGGGTCCTTGTTAACTACCTTTGTTTTTTCATCCCCAGAAGGTGCCTTGTTTTGGGTTCTGTTCCTGAGCCCAGTTTTGACAGAATCCAGTGTTGCAGTCAACCCATCTATTGTTTCATTGGCTGAAACCTTCACAATATCATTCTTCAATGTGGTACCGACATTATTGTCTTTAGTATCAGATGAACGTGTGTGTTTGGCTACCTCACAATCGTCTAAATTTGTGATTTTCTTGTTGGGATCTGTAGCACTTATCTCATCATTCTGCATTGGTTTCCTTCTACGTGAGGATGTTCGCAAGTTCTTACCAGAGTCACCGTCAACACTCTTGTCCTGCGAGTCAGCTGTATTCGAACGCTGTCTTGTTCCCACTTCCTTTTCAGCTGGGTCAGCTGGACTGATGCGCTGCCTGGTCAGACGAAGATTGTGTTGGGCTGATGACAAATTTTCTGTTGGTTTGTTTTCAATAGGTCTATTTTCGTTTGATTCCGAGGACTTTCTGCTTCGTCTCAGTGCCATTGTGGTAGTCGAGAAATCATCTGGTGTTAGAGGCCTGGTACTGTCAGGGACACTGGTTTGTCTCTGTGGTCTGGACGTGACGGAAGTTGCTGTGGAATCAGAGATGTCATCCGTGCAGTTAACTTGATTAGAATCACTGTAAACAGGTAGTAGCTGGGGAACATTGTTGGTCATCTCCTCTACATGGGAATCCTCCTCTTTCTCACTTCGGTTCATGCTCTGTACACTGGAATTTGCTGTGTATTGAATTTGTGACAAGGTACCAGGTTGTTCACCATTAACATCCTCACAGTTCTGCAGAGTGTTAACATGTGAAGCCGTACTGTCCCCGCTGTGCTGCTGGTGAAGATTGTCTGTGTTAGCACAAGTTGGAGTAATGCCATCGACAGCCGCACTACCTACACATTCAGCTCGACTAGAAGTAATCTCAGGACATTGAGAAGTATTCGTACACAAATTGTTGTTGGCACTACAGTTAAGGAGTAAATTTGGAGAACAGTTTTTGGAATTCTCTGTACTAGAACTATTGCACTCATTCCCATTACAATTAAGAGTAACCTTTGATGGCGAATGACCTGTCTGTTCATCTTGTTCAAACTTGTGCTTAGCTTCCACAGCAACTGCAGAAGTCTTATTGTCTGTGTTTGTAGAACTACCTGTATGTGTGGGGATCCCTCCTCCAGTTGTATATATTGATACACAATCAGATCTAGTTGCACCAATATGAGAGGTCCCTTTTTGCTTCAGAGAGGGAGTAGACATTTGTAAAACAGATCCCCCTACACTAGCACTATTTGCAGTTGTAAGTGGATAAATAGATGACGATCCACTGGCACTGTTCGCCGATGAGTTTGGTTGTGTTTCTAAAGTAGCAGTCCAACTTTCTGTAGGGGTATTTGACGCCCCCTTGGTCCCACCATTTGTACTGTCATTGGTGCTGTGCACCCTCCCTTGAATTGGATTCACTAACACAGATTCTGAGTTTGGTTCAGAATGCACGGGTACGTTTGAATCACAGTTGGGAAAAGTATGGTGAGTTGAGCTGCCTGTGAAAGAAACACTTGATTCCTGTGAGGGCAGAGCCTGAAAGTCGTCTTTAATCGAGGGGTGACTAGAGATTGGTAAGCAATCTTGGTTATTTACCAGCCCATCTTCATGTGTTCTGCAGGCCATTAAACTGGGGATTTCAGCAGACAGGTGTGGAGGGGCTGCTGTGTCCATGTCAAAAGGTGAATTGGACTTGACAAACTTGCCCACCATGGCTGCCTCAGACACTGATAGCCTAATGTCTGGTGCAGTGCGAGTTAGTCGAGGAGGAGAGTTGGAGGCTTGAGATTTTGTCGCCATATTAACAGGAGATTTGTGTTGTGCATGAGGTAGTGAGGACTGATCTATTGAGGGTAGGGGCTTCACCAGCTTCTGTACAGATTCTGTTAACCGTTTTGCAAGAGGTAGGGCAGGGTCAAAAAAATGCTGGGGAAGAGAGTTGATCATGGAGCTTGCTGGTGACCGTCGCTTGTTAGTAGAAGTTGCACTTGTGATGTATTTCTGTGGATCGTAGCTCCCACTACTGCTAGTAACAAACCTACCAGAGTCCAACTTTGATGTTACTGGCCCATTACTCATTACATCTGATATACATGTACTGTAATTGACAGAATGCACTCCATCAGGAGACTTTCCAAACCCCATCATTCCCGTACTTGGAATCACGTTGTCTGGTTGACTTGACGCCACTGACATAGGGTTGTTTGCGAGGGGAGATTTTGTCCTCTTGTCTACTTGATGATTCCTTGGAAATGATTTCTGTGGATAATAGTGGGAAACATTTGGCTGAGAAGTGTCTGGGGAACTGAAGGATGCTACACTGGCCCCTGGTTGTCCTGTTGGAGGCCGGGACATGATGTTGTTTGTCATTGGTTGTACATTATTGTAGTCTTTATTGCACATCCGGTAAGTATCGTCGGACATCATAGACGAGCGAGGACTGGTGCAACTGCTAGCCGTGTGACTGTTGACCTTGTGAGAGGGCACTGTAGATCTAACCACATCCTGTTGTGTTGAGAAAGGTACCCGCCTCGACTCATCTGTCTTACCCATGTTGTTTATTCCATGCGAGAATGTAGACATTGTAGCGTGTACATCAGCCCCACCTATTAAACATAAAACGGATCATTAGATCTGTCATGTGAAAAGCATGACAATTCAAGTTACTTACCAGCTGAACGTCATAAACAAGACACAAAAAGGGCCTGTATATGCACTATTCACAGGATGTATAATTTGGTTATACAACACGAGTAAAAAAAATACATTTTAACCCCCTGTTTTCAATATAAGTATATTTAATATATCTTATGTTTATAAGCTTAACACTTTACAAAGCATAAATCCACTGGCACACGCTCATTGAGATACTACAGTATCTTTTAAACAAGTCTTATGAAGGTTAACGGGTATCTGTTGGAAGAAAAAGGTTGCCAGAACCATTAAAAATAAGTTGTAAAAATAATAACAGTACCCTGAACTGAAATGCTGCACACTGAAAAAGGATGAATATTGTCATTTTCTTCTTATTTGATGTTTCATGCAAGCTGCTTCAACCTCGATTGTGTTCTAATGCGAGCATCACACAAACCTTGTCTGCACTCAGAAACGATAACTCATTTCAGATATTGTCATATACCAAATGCTTGTAAGATGTTTCATAAAATATAAAACCTCTGGAGAAATTTAATCGCTAGAACGCTTCATACACATTCTCATTGACAATGTACACATATAGGGACATGCTGAATCCTACACCAGAAAATGAATGCACGTGCCACATTTGACCATTTATAAATTAAGGTCCTGGGGAATATTTACAGAGATTATCAAATTTGTCAGTTTAATTTTTTTTTTATCAAGACTGAATTCAGTTAAAACTCATTATCACCTACATGTAACGTTATACAACCAACCAGCATGGTCTCTAATTGGTAATTCCATTAGTGCGAGTTGTCAGTGAGGGAATAATGGACATGTGCTGCACATGTAGGGAGTTAAATAACTTCAGCAAGAAAGTAAAATTAAGGCACTACAGATACAATTTTCCAGCTTGTGTGCACAGCCATCTGTTGGGAGAGCATACTTATACCATATCATTTTGTCAACAGTACCTAGTATCATATCACCTAGCAATTTCATTCTCCCATTTATAATTAAATATTTTATTTTTTATCATATCCTTTTAATCCACATCTAACCTTTCTTCAGGAGAGTATAGAAACTCTCAAAATCTGTTCAGAAATGAAGTGGCGAGTGATTTTTTTTGATTTTTTTTATCAAAGGCAACCTTGGTTATAATACCTTGAAACATCTACTCGCGCCAAGTATTCTCATACATGACTATCTCTCTGTAATCTTTTTTAAGGAGTTTGATTAAAAGCTTTCTTGAAACTAAGTAAATAGTACTACTGATGACATCCTACGAACAGTGTTGGTACCCTTTACCTTCATATTTAACTACCATAGGAAGCTTGTTCAAAACCAGCTCAGAAAATAGTTGTTAGAGTGATGGAAAGAACTTTCTAAAAAGATTGAAATAATGATGACCTAAGCTTGAACATCCAAAATGAAAATAACTTCCTCCTGAAGGTATTACATATGATACTTTTTCAAAAGTGAAACAAACTCTGCTCAGAAAAGAAGTCACTAAGTGATACCAAAGCTGTTCTATAGCCATTGTCACTGTGGCACTGTTAAGTTAAACATAAAGACGTTTGGGGTGCTCTAGTACTTTGGCATTATAGGGAGTTGGATCAAAAACAAGAAATAGACTCGCTACTGTGATGACATAGACTCGCTACTGTGATGACACAGATTTTCAATAAAAAGTCATGGAGACAGCGTCTTTTGCAAAGCTGTAAAATATTGACATGTTTGAGCTATTACTGAAGCAATATATTATATTTGGTCATAATTGATTGATTTTACTCCGATATTGCATGTCGTTGCAGTACTAATAATATGAAGCACCAATTGCAACCAGTTATTGTAAATTTTGTCTACCTTGACCTTTGACCTATATAGCTATGACATGATGGAGTTTTAATAGGGTTCATCCTCTTCTTACCACAAATCACTATACCAAGTTTGAGCGAGATTGGAAAATCAGATTCTACACTATTGCGCCAAGAGAGATGAAACTCCTACAAATTGTCAATTGAAATTCAATGGTTTTGATCCATTCCTAAGGTGACCTTGAAGTGAGGATTCTGAAAAACAATCCCATGGTACATTAGTGAGTCATCTATGCGTATAAGTTACATCAAACACTTTTATTGGTTAAGAGTTTACATTGTGCTCCAGACAAGAATATGACAGCAGATGTTAAATTTGGTGTTTTATGCCATAGTACGTCTCATCATTAAGACAGTCATACAATAAAAAAATGAATTTCAATGTTTATTGTCATTAAAAAAACAAACAGGATTTTTTGAGATATATACACATTACTCCAATCCCCACGTTCAACTAAATAGTCTATTTGTCATCAACATTATGTACGTAAAACAGGGTAAGGAGGGGAAGAAATGGCATAACCCTACTGAGCTTAGACCAGGGGAAAACAACGCCATCACTTTGACCTTGAGTATCGATAAAGCCAAATTTAATCGATTGTACTGCACCCAAGGCAGCCAGAATCTATATTGCTCCATGTTTTGTTAATGTATGGAGATTCCATCACTTGCAATTTTTAACAAAAGTTACCTCTGTGACCTTCAAAACAGGTCAAGGTTAATTGATCTGAATGAGCTTGAAAGCAATGACCAAATATCATGATATCGCTCTTACAGCTAATCATGTTGCGTTTTTTCCAGCAGTTTTTCGCATGACCTGTGTCAGACCTCCAGAATGGGTCAAGATAATGCATTAGAACATTTTAAACTTGCATTAAAAGCTTTTACCACATGCACTGCAAGCCCCAGACAAAACAGACTCTGGCATTCCTTGTTAGGGTTAGCAAACACTGGTACTTTCAGTTTAAAAAGTCCTACAAACTAGTTTTAAGGAGAAGGGCAGAGACCCAGAGTTTAAAAGTAGGTATATGTACAGTTAATGGATGCACATATTTGGTATCTGAACATTCATGTGCCTTCCAAACTCTTACTTTACATCAACTTAAGATTTTTTTCTCTAAAGATTTCTTGTGAAAACTAGCTACATAAAAACTTATACTTTTATAGAACCAATAATCTACTAACCAAATGTAGAATTGCAATTGCCGTGTTGCGGCATTAGAGGATCCATTTTCTGCATGTGCTTTAAATGGTCTGCTGTATACGGAGGCAGCTTTTGTTTGTTCGTCATCACTTGTGCAACACATTCCTCTCTCAGAAACTGCTTTGGACTTTTGCGTTTGTTGGACTCTACCTGGTTTGAGAATATTTTCTCTCTAGTAGACCAATGTAACACAGTGTTTTGGTGACTAGGGCCAACATGATTCATGACCTTGGTCTTGTCTTTCCGGCAATTCACATGATTAAAAGTTTGATGATTTAAAGCCTTTTCCATTGGCATTGATAAAATTGAAGAGATATCAGAATTATGCTTCAATGTGTTTTTGTTAACATGACTATTGGACATTGCATATCCGACTGTTATCACTTGAGCGTCTGATTTGGGTACACACGTGGTCTTATTTATTCCATCTAAAAAATGTTTGATGGATGCACTACAATCTTCACTATTAGCATGTGCTGCTTTGAAATCATCTCCAGGTTCCGACGGTGTGCCGTCTGACCTCTCCGATGAGCTGCCGATTCCTGAGTCATGATTGTACACCTTTGTCTCCTGTTCCAGTGTGCAGCCTGAGGCTGCTATATCATTCTGAGAAGAATGTTCATGCAGAAGACTGCTCTGGCTAGAGTTCTCTGAGTCTCCGCCAGGACTGTCTATTAAACAATTAGTGCTGGTACCCACAACACTTGCATGTTTGGCTGGATGGTTCATCACATGAGGATTGAGCAATTGTTCAGAATTTGAAGGACTAGTAATCGCCGATGACATTTTCTGCTGCGTGGAGGCTGTAACAACATTTGTTGCAACATGTTGTTGTTGTTGTCTTTGGCTCAATGTAGGAGAAGCACTAGTAGTTGTGTGAGCCCCACAACACACAGTCGTCAGATGATTGTCCTCGGGGAAACCAGATGTTAAACTCTTGTACACACTTTGGTGCAAAGGTTGCATCTCAACTGTTGTGGACATACCAGGCATAAAGCCTGGTAAAGATCTTTGGGAGGATGAAGTTGGCGACTTGGTGACAAATCCTTGAGATGCACTAGAAACTGGCATATATTCCTGTCCTGCTGGTGACCTGTTGACAGTCCTGTTCTGTGTCGAGTTGCTATTGTATACACTTGTTACAGAATCTTTTCTAGTAGGACTAGAATGCACATAACCACTATTACCTCTGCTAGCAGGGGACATAAGTGGTAGTGGAGATGGTGACATAGATGATACTGAAGACAGCGATGACGACGACGATGAAGGCAACATTAAGTTATTACTACTACTACTGTACACAGCTACTGTCTCATTCTGCTGGTGTTGCTGCCTAGAGTAATTAACACTTGGATGTCCTGCAGAAGAACTTGGCACAGAAGAGATCCTATCACTTGATGGGGGCATCCGCCCTTGATGCATGACATTGTTAATAGTTAAATGTTTATTTGGAGAAATACCACTTGGTGGCTGCTTTTTGTCCTTTGGGGAACGTTTTATAGGGTTTTTATGTGGAGAAAATCCATCTAAGGAACTGTCACTTTTTATGGGACTTGTATCAGATGAATTTTCCATAGGTTCTAAAAGTCCAGTATATGGGTTTATGATTTTTCCAGCTGTGTTTTCTGGTAAAAATTGGCTCACATCCCCCGATTCTGATTTCCTTGGTATGGGTTCCTGAGACAATGGAATTAAGTTTGAAGCAGCAGTTGATGTAACTGTATGAAGATTTGTGTCCATGCTTTGATGCGAAGGGCTGTGAGGCGGATGGATTGGTTGTCTCCCAGAAAAGGTGACAGCTGGTTGTGTTGAAGCTGGTAAGGCTTGTGTAACCATTGGAATGCTTGGCATATTTGAGCTGCTGCCTGATGTGACCAGGGGCAGGCCACAGGTAGCCAGAGCAGGGTTTGGTACACTCTGTATGGAGACTTCTCCCTCTGACGATGGCACTGCTAGGGGAGTGCTGGGAGACTGGGACTGTGTCTCGCTTACAGTTGCATTTGGTTTTTCTTTGGGCTTCCGCTGTCGTCTCTTCTTTTTAGGAGGAGACCCCGTTTCAGGAGGTGGTAGCATTTTACTGTGCATAAAGTTATTGATGCCTGCTAAGGACGGTTCAGTCTGAAGCAAATTGACTAGCAATGGACTTCCAGTGGACGTTGTGGGATACCTGCCTCCCTTTACAAAGTTGTTGACCAGAGCACTCCCATGAGGATAAGGAGGAGGAGGAGGTAGTGAAAGCTCATGTCCTTGCTGTTGTGGAATGCTGTGAGGAGATAGGCCTGGTGGTGAGGGCATTTTCATTCCTGGTTGACCCAGAGAGCCCTTGGTCTGCTGGTCAAATGGAAAGAACCCACTCTGATGTGATTGTGCACTTGTTGGGTTTTTCCCTTGGGGGAATCCAAAAGACTGCTGGGATTGAGAAGGACCCCTGCCTGTGGCTGACGAAGGCATTCCCATAGAGGCAAACGGCATGACATCTCTCGGACCAGATGATTGAAAGCCATCTGGTGCTGATGATTGCTGCCCAAACAATGTGTCAAAGAGGGGTGCCCCTTGCCGAAGATAATCAGCAATGTTTTTCTGTGTAGTACTTTCTGCATTACTTGGCCCTGGTGTTTCAAAGTCATTTGTTCTACCTCCAGGATCTATCATAGACACTGACGGTGCATCTACTGTATCACTTTCTGTTCGGAAAACCAATCTAGTCCTTTCATTATTTCTACCAGCTATTGTTAGTGAGATAATCTGATCGCCTTCAATTTGTACAGCTAAGACTCCCAGTTGCCGTAGTGTGGAGTCTCCCTGCTGTGCCAACTGTTTAAGTCTATGAGCAGCTTCGCGAGGGATGTTAAACGTCACACGCACACTGTTCCATGGCTCCACCTTCTTTAGGATCAGCTTCCTTTTATCTGAAACAAAAATAAAAAGTATAATGTTAGTTGTCTGTTACCTTTTAAATATCATGAAAGTTGAAGATGGCAGCTAAATACAGGGTGACAAGAGGAATAAATTCAAAGGTCAAGGTCATAAACTGAACAAACTTGATAGTCTTCCACCCTAGTAATCTATAGTACACGCCTCTATGCTCTCAGGGTCTGCAAAAGTTCAACCTGTGACACCTGTCTCACAATGCAATATGTATCAAAACATCTCATACCTCCATAGTTGAACCTAACATTGCCCCATGGAAATATTGTTTTCATTTTTTAAGTGAGTAACCTTAATTGTTGAACAGCCATGTACCAAATGTAATATGTACTTGCATTTTTTTCAGTAAATGTTCTCCTAATTTGCTCAATAGTGTGAAATGCCAAAATACATCAATTTCACAGAGATCTTTCAATGGGTTTTATAAATCTTCACTCGCTCATATAGATCATATAAATTGTCGTTTCATAAACATTTACGGTTTTAATTAACAAACAGGAGGCGTGACTAAATGATGAGATTAGAAGTATCACTTTCAACTTACCATACAGAACATGATTGATTTAAGATAAATATATTTGAATAAAACTGAGAGCAATTGACCCAAGCAAGCTACAGGACAAAATTGATCAGGACTGTAGGCATGCAACATCCAAGTTTTCATTATAACTTTAGAGTATGCCTTTGACTCCTATAAATGAACCTTAACTCCTGGGTTTGAAAAGACCTGTCTACTGGATTTGACCAGAGTTTGGGCAAAATAATTTAGCCACCAAGTGAGCTAAAATATTTCCAATTGATAAAATAAGCTTAAGATAAACTTGATGTACAATGGTTGAGATTTGCTCTGAAAACCTACACTTTTGCATTTGAGATCAAATGTCATACGCAGTTAAAATAACTAATTTTGCCAAATGACACACTGTGTAATCTCATGACACTATAAATTTTGTTGTCCAATCATTGACAAAAGTATCCAAGATAAATTCTGAAAAACTTAATTTCCGCATCCTAGATCAAATGCCAAATGTAAAACGAAATTGTGATTGTGACATTATTTGGAATGGGACATGGCACCCTTTCATGATTTACCGATAAATTAATTCTGAGTCAATGCATCATGAAGCCTGCAGCTGAGGTATGCTTTGGAAAGCTATATTTGTGCATCCGCGATCAAGAGGTTGGGATGACTTTATTATGGTACCAGACACATAGTCTGCACATAATATACCTTCAACTGTACAAAGATACCAAATATGCATGTATACCTGAAACAGTGGCCAAAATTGAAAAAAAATATGGAAAGGCAGATGGATACATGCACAAAAGGTGAATATCAATCATATACCATGAATGTGTTTGAAATGGGAGTCTGAAAATTAACCCTAACTGACCTAAAGCACTATACGGAGATCAGGCAATTCTTCAGTGAAAATTATGCAAAACAAAAGATTGCCATATACTTGAACATAAAATTTTTGTGTATCAATATAAAAACCAGTTTTTCTCTTCCTTACAGGAACTAACTGTATAATAAAATGAAGCCTATTCCTCACCTGTTGATAGCAGATCCCTAAGACCTTTGCGGAAATCTTCAAGTCGAGACTGAAGGTTTGGATCATTGATGTCCCCCTCACATGTAAACACCGTCTCGATGTAGTCCTCTTGAGGACCCATCTTTACTGAGAGGTCATATGTCCACCTGCAACACAAAGATTTCATACAAACTTTAAAGTCTTTCTCTTATAGAAAATATGTAGATTATCATTGATTCCAATCCATAAAGCGAAACCTGTCGTGAATATACCTTGTTAAGATCAGAACAGACCATGGTTTCAGATTACACAGGTTACACTTGCATGTATCATGGAATTCAGTTTATTGCAATATATTTGTCCTTTTAAAATGGATGATACATATATATCTAAATTTTAACAGTACCAAATAATTTAAGGAAACCAGGGCCCCTATTCATGAAACTGTTCTCATGCTCAAGCATGGATTTTGTGCTCAAGTCTAATTTCTTGTTTTATATATAAATTAACAATGAAACCTTATTTTGTCAATGATTTGAAGGAAAAAATTGAAGAGATAAAGCAATGATAAAGCCAAATACTGTTTTCAAAGTTTACATTTGACTTTTCGATTGTTTGACATGATTTAAATGAGTAACAAGGAAGTTGGTTTGAGCAAAAAATCCATGCCTGAGAATGACAATGGTTTCATGAATACAGGCCCAGTATTCTGTAAAATCTGCCTTGCCCAGATCTATGCAATGAAACCTCTCTAAACAATATTTTAGTGCAGACATAACACATTAAATTACACAGCTATATTTGATTTTATGCCCTAAACTACTATCAACATTTTTCACATTATCTTCACTATAATAGCAAACATTATATTGCAGTAGCTGTGATAAAAGCAATAAGTTTATACTCTCTGTATAGACTATGTAATCACATATCAATATCTGACTTTTGAGTTAGTTCTTAAACCACTGTTTTCTTTAAGTTTAGTCACCAGTTAGATGTGACTCTTTTGGTTAGCTCTTGTGTCCAGTCTTCGGAGCTACTGAAAATTCAAGGAATTTGAAGTGCCAAAGTATTATTGTTTCGCAGAAGGCTATTGTAATGATGGCAATAAACAGGTTTAAAGTATGACCACATGTCAGATTAAGTTTCCGTTCCATCTCTCAAAAAAATGTCAAGATTCAAACAAAAGTGGTTCCAGATCTTTAACGTATGTATACGTTTGTAATATGACCAATTCATAGAGCCTCACTACGTATGTATACGTTTGTAATATGACCAATTCATAGAGCCTCACTAAGTCATGATTCTGTCCTAAACTATATACCATGCCTCTAAGTCTAAGACCAGGGTTGTAAAGTTTGTTTCCATGATACTAGTCTGGGGCTAGTAGACACAAATAATCCACGGACTAGCCTGAAATCGAATTTTGCTAGCTTAACAGATCATGAAAGCGTAAACATGAACACATAATGTACATCACATTCATAGTCAGATGGATATGTTTTCCTTTAAAAATTACAACTTCATTGTATCTTATTACTGAATGCCTTTAAAATTATTGAATCTTAAAAAAAAAAAATTGGCTCCTCTTGAAAATTAGTTTGGATACTAATATGTACAGTATATATGTATTATATCATAATTAGAGAGCATCAAAACCAAACATGGCAGACAAGCCGACTTTTGGAGAGATGAACTTTATTTCTGTGTCCTACATGCTTATAAATGTCAAATAAGAGAGAATGATTTGCATTAAACATGGCCATTTTTGTGGTTAGTATAGACTTTCAATGCTATTTATGTTGTGAATAGTGCAAAACACACATGTGACAAAGCAACAGAACATCTTGCATCATCAGAACAGAACATATTGCATCATCAGTACGGCATGAATGACTCTGATAGATATGGACCAAAAATTGTCAGGAATTTACAGGTTTAAAATGTTAATTGATTACCATCTTGATAATAGAATTGAATAGAAGCATCTTTTACAATTACAACTTCAATCAGAAAATATTATCCCAAACCGAAAGTATGGTATAAGTTCAAACAAAATATCTGGAGGAATAGTGACAAAAGCAACTCCAGTGACAGTTAACTTGAATCTGTAATGGCTTAAATGTAATATATATTAATGCAAATACGCCATCGTAAAAATAATCAATTATGAGGCTTAAGTTTATGGTGTGTATAATGAAATTGTATTATATAAAAATGCTAATGAACTAATTCGTCACAGTCTACAGGAATATAATATCCATGGAAAAAATGTGCCAGGTGGATTTCTCAATCTAAAGATTGATTTTGGGGACATAATTTATCAATATCAATACAGACATGATTTTAAAATACTAACACCTGTGGGAAATAATGAACCATTTAATCGATATATAGATAGAATTGCAGCACATATGTGAAAAGATACATCTCTTTGTAAAACTGGTGACCTCAACACTCTCCTAAATATGAAATATGTCATTAGATTCAACACCATAGTCACAGCAGTATATACGGTAAAGATACTCATGAATTATTACGAGTTAAAACAGAAAAATATTAAGTTTATATCTGCCTGATTTATGCAATATGATGTCAAATGATTATTCGGTAAATTTAAAACAAAGCCTTGGTCAATAACACAGCTGCTAAAGAACCATACGATGATATTGACACCGCACATAATATATTTCTATCGTTTGACGTTTATATGGCACATGGTCTTACTTGCCTTCCTTCATTTAAACAAACATACAACTCCACAAACTACTATATCAAAGTAAAACCTTCTGATTATTATGAACTGCAAACCATAAAAACAAAAGCATATTATAACACCCGGTAACAAATTCCAATTTGCAACGGAATATATGGCCAATTTGGCAGCCATGATGAACGACAAAAACTCCCTCGCCACCCAGTGACAGAAGAAATAAAGGTTACCTATTTAAACAGCATTACCATCATTAACGTCAATCAATTGTATAACAATAATAGAACGATTCCATATGCTCTATGTCGTTGCTTTAACGTGCGCCAGACATTATGTCGTCTCAGGCGGAAGGGAGGGCATGGCACCGACCTGAAAACGGAGGCAGGGGACGAAAAGTAACTGCTGTCATTACTTAATTTAGTCTAAATGACCAGTGCATATTAAAAGACAGCATAGAGCATTATAAAGTTAAGAAATTAAATATTTAAATAGTGCGTTGTACTTGAAAATGGTGTAAAATATCATATTTAATCAGTAAATAATCAGAGTGATGTCATGAGAAACGAGTCGGAAATGCTCGAACCCCATACCATTCAAGGTGCCCTACACTTCTCCTGTTAACACGCAATGAAACACTGACCATTATCACCTGCAATAAAAAGACCTCTATTTGTGAGTGCATCCAAATTAGTCCAAGCAACTGACCTGTATAGGTGACAGAGTAGTTTTAAAAATGTGCTTGCATATTCAACGCCATTGAACAATAACAAGTGCCGCCATTTGCAATACTACTGGCACGCATGCCCAAGTAAACCTACTGAATTCTGGGAATGACATTGAAAACCGCGCGGAACTTTGATGCCCGTGGTAGTTGAAAGATGATGATGTTGAAAATATACTTTTTTTGTAAAATCGAATTCTGTTGTGAAATAACTTATGTAGAATATGTTTTTAATATTTATGTATGTAATGAAAATGAAAATCACGGAAAATGTCCAATAAAGACATTTGTTAACATATAGTTAACCAGTTTGACCACGTGTCGGGAAGTTTGATCAGTGATAAGATTCTTCCTTTTAAATTTAAGAAGATTTTTCTCTCTTACTATTTTCACCGTTTTATCAAAACTAAGTGTTAACGACCTTTATTTAATTGGTGCAATTACGAAGTTGAATATAAATTTTCGATTAACCACAAGTGGTTGTGTTATAAATACACAATCAAATTATACACACAACTTATGTAAAAAGAAAAAAATAATAGGTCGCAGTGACCTCCTTTTGGTCTGTTGGGGAAAATGTTAACGGATTTTCAAACGGTTTGCTCATTGTGAATTGTTTAACATCGGAACATCGGTATGTTACATCATCACTTAATTAATGACGTAAGTCTGTATGGATGTCCCATCCATAATGATCGACGTATGTCATATAGTAAGTCCCTTTCAGCTCAAGCTTAATTCTTGTAAAAATTGTTCAGAGATGGGAACAAAATTTAAAACTAGTCAAGAATAGTTGTATTGTGACGTCGCAAAACAAACCACGTCTAAAGTTGTACTGTAACATCTTTATAACGTCTACAGCTAAATTATGAAATTAGAACAGAGTGTCGGTTATATATCTATTACGATAGTTCCATTCAGTGACGTCATGATTGAACTCGTCTTAAGTTGTACTGCGACTTAAGACTAAAGGTATAACATATGCATAGTTGTTTAGCATGGATTTTTGATGAATTACAACGCGGTTTATTTAGAGTTCACTCCGTTTTAACATAGACGATATTTTGATAAACATGTTATGGAGCTATAACACAAAAAACCGGAGTGTACTTGTGACATCACAAATAATCACGTCTATAACTGTATTGAGATTACCATTAATGACGACTTCCTATTCTGTTAATATCGCTACTGGATTTATTGTGTCAACAGACATGGTATGGATTACAAGACCGTATGCAAACGCATAATATATTATAATGTACATCTATTTCAATCGGAACAGACTTATCACACAGATGTTCATAGGTAGCGCTCAAACTCCTGACTTACCTCTGTAAGACAAATAATATTGTTTTACAAAGATGGTTTAAGTGGCCATGTGTACTCACAGGATAAAATAGATAACGGTAAAAACGTAAAATAATACGTTGAAAATAACGATCTATATTAACATTTTTAAAACTATTAGAACTCCATACATTATCGCAAGAAGATGGGGGTCAAAACTTTTATTTTGGGAATACGGGGAAAGAAATAATCTGGCTATAACCCTTACTTGACAATGCTGGAATTTGATTTAATTTTTCTGCGTTTAAAAAAAAGGAAAAACAAAAGCAAAATATAAATTTTAAAAAACATGGCTCTATTTCCATCATTAACGAGACTCCAATAGCATTTAGACATAAATCTTATACATCTACGAGCAGTGATTTTTTTTCCTTTTTCCTTTTCAACATTTTTTATAAACAATTAAGTAATATAGACAGCGTAATATATACAGGATAGTACGTCTATTTATGATTCTTATTCAAATTCAAATTCTTTATTTCATCTTGAGCATATACATCACATCGATTCAAAGGAAAATTTCATAATGTACATTCAAAATCATCACAGGCTGTAAGATATAATCAGCATATGGAATTTATAATTTAAATACAGGTGTTTTTATGAAATAAGAGCTTGCAAATCAAGTTAGTTAGAAGCCAACAGAGTAGAACGTAGTAACATGCATGATATATGAACTTAACCAGGTTAGTTAATTCTTTGATATTACCGGTTGATAATAATTTGATTAATTTATAGACAGAGGGATTAACACGATACTATAATATAATATATTTACTTCGTAGTTCGCTGAAGGAGGGGCATTTTAGAATGAAGTGGATTTCGTCTTCTATATCATTTTTACAGAAAGGACAAAGTCTTAAATTATGAGGAATTTTTCTATGCCTTCCAGTTTCTATTAAAAGATTGTGTGAAGACAGTCGTATTTTGACAATTGCTTTTTTGTACTTTACATGAATACTAGGTTTACTTAAGTAAGGTTTAAGGCAGGCATGATCAATAATATGTTGATACACCCTGCACTTAGACGAGGTGGAGAAAAACGTCTCACAGTCTTGTTTTAAAATATCTAACAATCTCTGTTTTGCTAAAACCAAAAAATGATGTGTATTAAAGCTACCCTGTGCTTGCCAGTACTCCGACATACCAATAGAACAGAGTTCTTGTTTAACAGAAGCCTCCCAATTTTTACAATGTGGGTTCGATTCACACTCATTGTACATATCTTAATAACATGCATTTAAAATACAGTTTCTAGAAGTCGATAGTTTACACCAGTACTTCAAAATTCTAATTTTCCTCGAAATGATAAGAGGATGTCTACCCAGTTCGAAATAGATCATTGCGTTTGGTGTAGATTTTTGAACTCCTAAAATATTCTTACAAAAGTCTAGATGTAGTTGTTCGATATCAGGCGCTTTGTGTAAACCCCACACCTCGCAAGCATAGTTGGCTACACTGCCGACATATGTGTCAAAAAGTGATAACAGTGTGCAGAAATTTAACAGCATATATTTACATGATCTTTTAAGGGAAAACTGAGCTTTCCTACCCTGTGACGCCAATTGTTTCTGCGTTAAATTAAAACTACCATTATAATTGAGTTTTACCCCCAAATAAGAAAAAAAAAATACAGACTCAAGTGTGACGCCATCATACTGCCATGTTTCATTTGCATGTAATACAGCCGATTTTCTGAAAACTTTAATTTTTGTTTTTTCAATGTTATCTGTTAGAGACCACCTCCTAGTTTATAATAACAATTCATCTAACATGTGTGTAGGCCATCAACACTTTCCGAGAAAAGCACCATATCGTCGGCGTACATTAGTAAAAATAACGACAACTCTTGTAGTTCTAAAAGTTGAACACCACTGTTGAGGAATTCCATCTCACAGTCGTTTACAAACATACTAAATAAAATCGGGACACAATTTCCCCTTGTAAACACTTTTGAAGACATTTTCGTGTGGCTCCTAGTCTTATGATGTAATTCCAAAGTTTCATTTCATTCCAATAAAGAATAAAAAAAATATTTCATTTTTATTGCCCCAATAGTACTCATTCATGATTAACACTCGACGGATCAGCGTTGAAATTTTTCAAAGCCCCGCTATAAAAGCCTATACAAAAATTTACAGTTCTTGCCTCGCAACGTTGTGAGGATTGGTGGAATGGAGCGGGGTCATAAGGTTTAGAGATGACGTCAATAAAACCAGAAAAACAATCTTCAATACCTTGACTACTAGTCAAATCATTGTCCACAACTAGACTCTCAAATCATGACTCTCTCTGGAATTAAGAGTATACCAACGGAACAACTTGTGGCTACCACTAACATGCGAATCAAAATTTGTTATTTCAGTTCCAGTATTTGCGTTTTTACATTTGATAACAAAGTGCAAAGGCGCGTGGTCAGAAAAGGCGTTAAAACTACTCCCCGTCCATTGCCCCTTTTGATTTTCCTCACCTTTCCCATTTTTTCGCTGCGTTCCTCGCCTGCTGTCTTCACCAGCAAACACGGTAAAATGACCTCACACATCCCTCTGACTCAATGACGTATTCTGTGTTGACCTTGATATTATATTTGAAAATTTAACAATTTTTTTCCAAATAATCTTATTGTGTGGTCAGTAAGTATCTATAACTATTTCTTATTCAGAGTTGCTGACGGAAAAATATTAGATTTTGATTTTTTGGTATTAAACCATCATAGAAAATTAATGTGGACATGAGATGCAGAAGTTTTCCGTTATTACAAATAAAATGATATTTCTAGGTTTTTTTGTTTTTTTTTACACCAGTGCCATTTTTTTACCCACACTATAACACATTAAACTAAAATTTTGGCTGTGACTCTTATAAAAATTATTGGATTTTTCACGGAAAATAACGTCAGACTTTGTTTAAGATTAAACACGTTTAAACATGTTTAACAATACATTGGATCTGTTGGTTTTCTAATTTTCTGCTGTAACAATTTGAACATCACTGAACCCATTGGGTCCTATTTTACGGGTCGAAAGTGATATTATATTTAATTATTCTGTAAAGGGATGTATTTGTTTTTAAAAATAAAGCGTTGCTTTATATACAATTATCTAACTAACATTGAAAACATGTCATTTGAAATCGCCTTCTAGACTACATAGTGACCAAGATATCTGATATAAAATGTTGAGTATAAATTTCGAGAATATTAGAGATTAATTTATTTGGTGTAGTTTCATTCTTAAAAATCTGAAGAACAACATGGTTCTTAATTTCAGATCGGTATAGCATCATGTTAAGGAAATGAATTGTTTTTTTTTTTACAATATACAAAACCCTTATCTACATATGTCAGTATTTAAGCATATATGTTTCACGCTGTATCAACAAAGAGATTCATAAATGATACTTCAAAGAATGATCCGCCATCATCTCAAGTCGTATATCAATACTTACCACACAACAGGAAAGACCAAACACACATACTCATGCCCTGTGCGATATTCTAAGGTCATTTCTATAATAACGGATACAGAATAGTCCATTTACATCGTTACTCAAACATGTGGCCTCCCGGCTGATACGTTAGAGGCAGAGACTCGGATCACAGGGAACTAAAAAATTGTTACAGCTATTTGTTACAGCTATATTTGGACCTTAACTAAGGTGTTCAGAGTAATTTTACATGCATTAGGGGCTTAAATCGTCTCGATAAAAATGCCACCCAATGCTTGTATATGCGAGCATACCGAAAAGGCGATCTAAACGCCTAAAACATGTGGCAATTTTTACCGAAAATCAATCTAAACCCCTAAAACATGTACAATTATTCTGAACACCTTAGTTTAGGGCCAAATATATAGCTGTAACAGATGCTCATGTCCCTGTTACTCGGATGCGTCCTGGCCGAGAGGTCGGAGCTTTCCTGAGCCGAGACGTCGGAGGTGCTCTGGCAGAGAGGTTGGAGGGTCGAGAAGTCGGAGGTGCTCTGGCAGAGAGGTTGGAGCTTTCCCGGGCCAAGACGTCGGAGGTGCTCTGGCAGAGAGGTCGGAGCTTTCCCGGGCCGAGACGTCGGAGGTGCTCTGGTAGAGAGGTCGGAGCTTTCCCGGGCCAAGACGTCGGAGGTGCTCTGGCAGAGAGGTCGGAGCTTTCCCGGGCCGAGACGTCGGAGGTGCTCTGGCAGAGAGGTTGGAGCTTTCCCGGGCCGAGACGTCGGAGGTGCTCTGGCAGAGACATCAGAAGCGCCATAGATGAAAATGGAATACCAATGAGACATCCTCCCTCCCACCCATTTATTTTATAGATAAAGTGAACACCCCCACCCACCCAGAAAAGACCAGCCCACATGTCTGTTATTTTTTTTTACGATAAAACCCAATAAAGGAATAGTCACCAAATTTTGTTTAGCAAAAGGTCAATTTAGATTAATTGAGGTTTAATTTAAGTAAGAAATATCTTAAACGGCAATGTCTTCATGTCTGTGATTATACATCTGAAATAATTGTGTACCTTTGACATTGCTTAAAAGATATGGACATAAAAACGCATTTCATGATTTAGGCGTATGGAGAAAACTGTGCACGTGCTGATCATTTCACGGGAGATAACTCGTAATTTTGATGGCTTCACGTGTATTACGCAGTTCAACTTTGTGCGACATCTAAGATGGAAGTTATTTTCATGTAAAACGAGAGGTGTAAATAGATGAAGCGGTTAGCCCATTGCCATTCTACATTCCATATGTAGTGTACTATTGTAGTTTGTTTATATCTAAACCAAACAATACTCATTCATTCCGTATGAGAAAATAATTCCGAAAAATATGAAAAAACATTACTTTTATAGAATATTTTAGAACCACGGATTTAGTTCTAATTCCGAGGAAGAATTCATTATTATAAAAAAATGGATAATTTATATCACTTTGTCTAGATCCTTCGATTATAAACTTTACAACAACAACAATAACAATAGGATATCCACGATTTTACTGTAATGGTCTCCGTTACCCGGGATGTCTCAGAAAGGTTTACTTTCCAATTTTGCACTTTCGACGTCAAAAAGGTGATATAATTAAGATTTTCATAATACGAAAGGTATCACCTTGGATATGGGAAATTATATATGTTATATATGTTATAATGCTATTTAAAGCAAACCCTAGAGTTTGATGAATCAGATTTAAATATATGTAGCGGGACTGGGCCTAGTAACTGTCGTTGCAGAGGTCGGAAGTCCAGGGTATAAATTATCGGCTGCTGCGAAAAGGACACTGACAATTCTTCATTTTTTTCTGCATCGGAAGCACGGACTTATCTGATTTCATGCCGTTCTGAAGAAATGTAATCAGATCTAACGGGAGCGGAAAAAAAAGGACGGCCATACCGGGATTCGGAGCCAGGATCCCCCGAACTCTATAGGTTCCGATACACTAATCGTCAAATCATACGTCTTTTGTGAGAGTTATCTCCCCTCAAACGTGTTACTGACGCAGCACAGTGCGTGTTGAGACAAGGGACACTGTGGCCTATATATATCAGTTGACTGTCAGCATTACACTCACAGCTAACCTGACAGTCGAATATGAGCGCACGAAGTAAAGCCCTGAAAAGGAAGGCTGCCGAAGAAGGCACCTTGAAAGCAAAACGTGCTAAAGGGGAGACCAACCTTTGTGATAATCTGAAATGGTCCCAAGAAGGCGAGGTGATGAGAGGGGTGTGTCCATTGATGAAGCTGACATCGGACACACTTCCGGGTTCAACGAAAGTAATCGGATTTGATATAGACTTCACTGTTATCAGAACTGCCAGTGGCAGGACGTTTGCTACAGGTAGGCATAACATGCAAACTAATATAAGAAACTGTTATGAAAACTGATGTCGATAGTTAATTCCGTCACGGGTATCTGCCTCGAATTGAAGTGGGGGATCCTCTAGACCTAATTAACTAAACATAAGATACTGAAAGGTAATGAACTTCTTAAATGTGTCAAAACTTAACCCAAATGTGTCATTTTGAGAAGTTCTCTACCTTTCAGTGTATTTTTCGAGGCAGGTACCTATTAATCAGCGATCATTAATTTATATAGTTGAATATATAACTTATAAGAGCCAAATCGAAGTGATTAAATATAACTATCCAACTTTAAGGCTGCCATCCCCCTGTTAAGAACCACCAACGAGGAAGGGACTGAAACATAACTATCCACTCACAAGGCTGACATCTGTTAAGAACCACCAATGATGAATGTACTAAAACATAACTATATATATCCACCCCAAGGCTCACATCTCCTGGTAAGAACCACCAATGAGAAAGGTACTAAAACAACTATATAACTATCCACCCCCAGACTGACATCCCCTGGTAAGAACCACCAATGAGGAAGGTACTAAAACATAACTATCCCACCCAAGGCTGACACTCCCTGTTAAGAACCACCAATGAGGAAGGGATTAAAATATAGCCATCCACTCAAATGTTGAGCATCCCCTGTTAGGAACCACCAAAGCAGAAGGGACTTAAATACAATTATTCACTCTCAAGAATGTCACCCCCTGTTTACTTGTAGGATCAATAGTGTGTATGCAGCTCAAACAGAGGAGGGGGTATCTATTTCTCCACATTTAGGAGAATAATACACATTGTGAGATAACAATAGCTTATAATCAGATTTATATATTAAATCTCTATACCTGTATTACCTGAGTTTATTTACCTGAGATTTTACTGTTGTAATCTGTTACCTGGTATATTAGCCTTTGCATCAAACTTTATATCACAATTACTACAATAACAATGCACATTGTATTTTTAATTTTGAAATTTTCAATATTTTATTTAACGTTACTAGCTTCCAACAAATGTAAGTAACAAACCTGAAGTGACACAGGTAAACCAGAGGTGTACTCATCTGAAAATAACTACAGCCCTTAGTCCAACATTTTTTCTCTCTTCTTCTTCTTCCTCTACAATTCAAAGGATCAAACTAGTCTTCTTGTCTCATTCGCAAGTTGGCGCTTACTGAGCCTTCAATTTTGTTATGGCATATTTCAAGGGTGCAGAGAACGTAATTGAACGTAACCCCTGGGGTATCAAGGATGGGGAAACATGTGTTCCCATCTTTGGCTTAGTTCTGTTACTGTGTTACTCAATTTGTCATTAGGTGTTGTTCACAATGACATTTACCACTCATTTGTGTTGTTCTCCATTACTTTATCAGTTGATTTGTGTTGTTTACTATGATGTTTGATGTTATTTAGGTGCCAGTGACTGGGAGATGTGGGATGAATGTGTTCCCCAGAAGATACGTGACTATCACAATGAAGGCTACAGAATCGTTTTCTTCACCAATCAGGCAGGCATTGAGAAGCTCAAAGTGACTCCCCAGGAATTCATGAAGAAAGCAGAAGCTATCATTGGGGAAATTGGGATTCCAGTTATGGTTTGTGTTTTTTGTTCACTCATGTTCATCCCAGTATACTGCAATCTGATTAAAATCATCTGTTACATGGCTCCGCCTGTTCAGGCATAGTACGAAGTTAACGAAGCCATGTAACATATGATTTTAATCAGATTGAGTATACTGAAAATAATTTGGTCCTCTATTGATCTCATGCATATAAGGTTAAGAAAATATTATTTAGCTAATTGTGAATTTACGTTGAATTCAAAGAGATAAGGAACTTCAGTCACATGAATACAAAGCACATACTGGTATGTGTTGAAATTCTTGTAAAAAACAACACAATTTGAAATGAAGATTTTCTGATAGAAAAAAAAATAGCTCTGTCCAAGATATACATTGTACATTTATTTTTGTTTCATTACATCATCTGTGACTTGTCAACAATGAGGTATAGTTTCCTCCCCATGATTACACATATTGTAATAATGGATACATATTCCTGTTGTTCGTTTCAGGTATTTGCTTGCACTGGTACCAACCATTTCAGGAAGCCAAGCACGTTCATGTGGGATCATTTCGTGGAGAAGTGTAATGGTGGTGTCAAGGTACTACAATGTAGACAGATCTCAATCACAATAATCAAACTGCCCTGTAGTACAGCAGACTAACACAGACTTCTCAGGTAGATTTGATGTGAGGAGTATTAGCAAAGCTTCATTGGAATATCATGATGGCACTACATATGAATGATTCCTTTACTCTAGTTGTCTCCAACCACTACAATATTAAACAAAGTTATTGTAATGGGCATAATGTACAATTGTTTTCCTCCCAAACCAACAATTGTTTTCCTCCCCAACCAACAATTGTTTTCCTCCCCTACCAACATTTTTTTCCCTCCCCTACCAACAATTGTTTCCCCCCCCCCCCCCAAAATTTTTTTCCCCCCCCCCCCCTACCACCTACCAACAATTGTTTTCCCCCCTACCACCTACCAACAATTGTTTTCCTCCCCTACCAACCCATTCCTATTGCTGATGTCTCAGGACTAGACAGGACGTCATACTGTACTGTGGCTCTGAAGGTATCACTAGCTAGCACTGGATGAGATGTCATACTGTATCCTAGAATGTCATACTGTACTGTGGCTCAGAAGGTATCACTAGCTAGCACTGGATGAGATGTCATACTGTATCCTAGAATGTCATACTGTACTGTCTCCTAGGTACCTTAAGCTAAACCTTTGTCAAAATAATGGGACTGTATAGGATAACATGTTGTTACTGTCTCCCTAGATACCTCTGGCTAGCCCTTTGTTAGAATACCAGGTATTGAATCTGGATGGGAAGTCATGCTGCACTATGTCTCCCTTGATACCTCTGGCTAGCCCTTTATTAGGATAATGGGATGTCTTTAAAAGTTGTTCTTGAACTTTCTTCTAACGGCATCGTCATATGACCTAAATTGTTACAATTCTGTGAAACCTTAAACAAACACAGAGTACATCTGCATTCTTGTTTACAGCCAGACCTGTCCAAGTGTCGGTATGTTGGTGATGCAGCTGGACGAGCTGCTGAATGGGCTCCTGGAAAGAAAAAGGATTTCTCCTGTAGTGACCGCATGTTTGCCGCCAACATTGGAATCGGTGAGAATGTTTTGAACTCTTACCTTTAACCCTTTCATCCCCGTGTAACTTTAGTAGACTCTACCATGCATTGATCTGGATGTGTCCATTATGGTCTACAGTGGTGAAAGGTTTAAGACTTTTGGACAAACTAACATTATTTTTAAATCTTTTTTTTTTTATAATT
The DNA here is from genome assembly GCF_002113885.1 of Mizuhopecten yessoensis. Lineage (NCBI taxonomy): Eukaryota > Metazoa > Mollusca > Bivalvia > Pectinida > Pectinidae > Mizuhopecten > Mizuhopecten yessoensis. The sequence goes on along the minus strand of NW_018480074.1, from coordinate 1,297,967 downwards.
GTATCATTAAACATATAAATATTGTTTATGTAACCATAGTAACCAAAATTAGTTTGCCGAACTGGGCAGGGTCATTGACTAATAATCACGACAGTTTTCTGAGTGTACAAAGTCAGTGGGGCTAGACGGCCAAACAAACTGAGCTACCTGGTCAAAAGAAGTACTCTGGTTCAACAGCACTACACTTGTATCCACAACAAAAGTAAGGGGAGGTTACTATATCTATTAAAAAACAGTGGAACTCTCTAGTGTTTTGTCTGCAGTATGACAGGGATCCTTAAAACATCATCTGTTAAGAACAATTTAGAAAATTATCTTGCCATCTGTCTTAAAACAAAAGTATACAGAAATAAAGTTGATGCAGTCTTGTTTTGTAAGGCAAGGAAGTTTTTATGATAAAAGTTCTATAGTTGAATAATAACGTTTTTTAACTTGTGTTTTGACAGATTTTCAAACTCCTGAGGAGTTCTTTCTAGGAGAGAAAGCAGTTCCTTTCAAATGGAGAAATTTAAATCCAGATGATTTCATTTCCACCAGCCAGAAAGGCAAGAAAAAAGATTACCACAGTGATGTAAGTTATACATTTTTAATGTCACTAAGTTAGACCTGGCCATGTTAGTTGTTAGGGAATGTACAGCACTTTTTGCCAACGTTAGAATTGATACGACTATACCCTCCTTCTGCTTCTAATACTGCTTGTATAGGTACAAGTGTACAGCTAAGTTGATACATAGGATTGCGCATTGGAAAGTGCATTTGCCTTTCAACGAGACATCCAAGGTTGGATTCCCTGATAGGAAGTAAATTATGTTCGGTTACCTGACCGACCTTGTAGATTTTCTCTTGGTAATCTGGTTTTCTCCAAAGAGATCACATTTTGTGCTTCCAGTCAAATAACAAATAATATATGACATTATGTTGATATACAAGATTCTCGTTTAGGATTTTCAATATGGTATTGGGTAATACTTGGTAGTATACCTGTAGGGAAAACAAACAGCAAAGAAGGTAAAAGATCATCTTTTGTAGATCTGATAAAAATCCTTTTATGATGGAAGCTAAGATCCTTCTAGGATCTCTTGTTTTAATATAACTCATATCATTGCTACAAATGCATAGCTAAGTAAATACGTGGAGCTAGGATTTACCTAAGTCACCTCCCTAGCACAAGCACTATATGTACCGGTAACTGAGTTATGACTTTTGGTGTTTTACAGAAACAGGAAGTTGTAGTGATGACCGGTTGTCCTGCGTCTGGGAAGAGCACCTTTAGAAGGAGGTACCTGGAACCCCATGGTTACGTGGCTATTAACAGGGACACCATGGGAACCAAGGCTAAGTGCCTCAAGGTCAGTGGCTACTCTGTCTTAGTCTCTGCTGTGTGGTAAAGCTCCCATTGCTAAGCAACATACAGCTGCTATAAATAAAGAAACAGAATTATTGTATCATGATGTGTGTTTAAAACAACAACTTAGACCAGTGTATGAAGTTCAGTTCTATCCATGGTCAGTCACACTGTGATGAAAATTGTTTGAAAAACAATGTCAAGGGGTGGTGAAAATTCCCAGTTGGGATTTCAATGGTAAAGACATGTTTCTTGTGATGAAGTATCTATTCTTTGATCAATTTAGTAATTAGTTGACATTTAAATTCCACCAGCCCGATTACTGCATGCAGAAAACAAAATTCAGGCTTGGAGAACTTTTTCACAATTTGCCTGTGCGTGGGGTAGTTCCCAGGATATGGACTGTTAACTCCTGCAATGACCCAGGTAATTCCTTATCAGTCCACTAAAATAAAGGAGAAAGGAGAATGAAACAAAATATGTACATACAGTTGTATATGTTATGATAGACATACATTTAGATAATTTTTAAATAATTTTATGATTTTTTCAGGCTGCTAAGACAGCTCTGGACTCAGGAGACAGCATCGTGGCAGATAATACAAATCCATCATGTGATGCTCGTGGTGATTACATACAATTGGCCAAGTCTAAAAGTAAGAGTTGTCTTCCCTTTATCATTGCTAGCTCTGCAAAATAGTGTGAAATAGTACATTTTATCCTAAAATTATTGGTAATTTTTCTCATTGGTTTGCAAAATACACAACAAGATTCCAATATATGAGAAACTCCTAGTCACTCTCTCGTAAAATATAAATTTAACTGTTTTATCTTCACAAATAGATTTTCAGTTGAAATTTCCCTCTCCGCTTTTCATATCAGACTTGACAGTATAACTTCAGTGGCATTTAATAAATTGTGTGGGTTTTTTTCTGTCAGAAATTCCATGCCGATGTCTCTGGATTAAAACAGAAAGAGAAATGGCAGTTCATCTAAACTTTGTGCGCCAGAACCAGACGAACGGTCAGGTGCGACGGATACCTGACGTGGGATACAACGTCTTCTACAAGCAGTTTGAACCCCCCACAGAAGCAGAAGGGTTTTCAGAAATCACAGAGATAAATTTTGCCACCGATTTTGAAAGTAAACGCGATGAGAACCTATTCAGACAATGGACCACTGGAGGCCATTAGATACCACTATGCAATGGTAGACATTTTACTGTTAACATACTGATATTATATGTTGTGTTCACTGCTATATATACACAGGTTAGATATTTTTGTACAGAAAGTAAATTACAGTGAAACCAGGTAGCTTTAAGGATCCCCATACCACGGCCAAACTGTAAAGATGCACTCCAAACTTTGCTGAACAAAAACCATGCCTGGTAAAATGAAATACCGTAAGAAACTTGTGTAATTTGTGCAGTTTTTTTGTGTTGAAATTAAGCTTGAAGTTGGGGGTGTGCAAATTACATCACTATAGATATTTTCAAGGTTGTTTGTTTTTAGAAATATTCTGTCTTGCAGAATTTTTTATTAATATTTCGGTAAAATGAAATACCCCAGAAATTTTTATCAACAGCAGCGTTCTGAGTGTGAACACAACAGTGCCAGACCAGGATTTGAACCCTCGACCTCCGACATTATACTATCACTCTTACAAACTAAGATACATATAGTCAACAGTTGTGCCCTGGCCTGGCTGCACTTACACAGCTGTATCCAAAATAAAATAAAAGGGAGGTTACTCTTTGTATGAAAAATTACAGTGGAGCTCTCTAGTGTTTTGCCTGCTGTGGGACAGGGATCCTTTAAAACATTTTATAATATCCTCCATATTTTCATGTGTCTAAAAGACTTGCATATCTGGTTTTAAGCCAGCATGGCTTTACCGACACACTCTTATCCTACCAAATGATACGGTCACCCTGTGATGTCTATGTCTGGTTTCACTGTAACACAGTTACGGTATGTATATCAGATTTTATATTTACACATCATTTTTTATACATGAACATTCACTTTTTTGAATATCAGATTTTTTTTGTACTATTGTATGTCATGAGAAAAAGGCATTTATCTTGCCTAGGCATTTGTTAGCCATGTTAACAGGATGTGTTGCGTAGCCTGATCATTTGTAACCATGTTCACAGGGTATGTTGTCTTGAACAGAACATTTTTAATCCGAATTCCATGTTATCAAGATATGCTGTCATGGCCTGATCATTTACTGCCATGTTAAAATGGTTTTATGTATTGCCTTATCATTTTTAAGCCATGTATAACAATTTTTGTTATCATCAAGTGATTGGTTGTAAGCCAAATTAAAAACGCTTGTTAAAGAAGTAGCAAAACGTATTATATTCAAAGTGTCATATCATTAAACTTTTGAAAAAACAGTTTTCTGTTTGTGAAGAGCTGGATTGTGATACAACATTTAAACATATCAATATAAAATGTCATGCTATTGAACAGCATGTTTCTTAATGAACAGCAGCAGTGTGACTAGCACTTGTACAGGGAACAGGCTAAGCTGGCATACAGAGGATGATAATCTGTTAAACTGACTTCTCAGTTGTTCATTTTAGGAAGGACATTTTTGGGATATAATTAGTCATTCACTGTATGAGTATGGTTACTAGGGCTGCAAAGATTATATCCTGATATTTTGAATACGGTTCGTTACACAATAAAGTAAGTCACAGCCATTTTGGATTAAAGTCTATTTCCTGGTGTAATATTGCCATTCAAAATTTGCAACATAACTTTTTCACTTAGCTTTTACTGTTACTATATGTATCGTGATACGAATTGTATCATGACCAAAGTATTGGGATACGTATTGTATAATGACCAAAGTATTGGGATACGTATTGTATCATGACCAAAGTATTGGTATACGTATTGTATCATGACCAAAGTATTGGGATACGTATCTTATTGTCATGTTAATGTATCGTTGCAGCCCTAGTGGTTACGCTTTGGTTTGTCACTGTATAATTATTGTTTAACCTTGTCACCCCTATGTAACTGTAGTAAACTCTTCCATGCTTTGATCTGGATGAGTCCATTAGGGTCTACAGTGGTGAAAGGGTTAAACTGTATGATTTTGGTTACACTTTGGTAACACTGTACAATTGTTGTTAAACTTTATAATTGTGGTTACACATTATAAATAGAAGTGCCCTAATCATTGGTAGTTGGTTTTCAATGTTAAAATCTCATTAGTTGATATTCAAATTGTATAAGACAAGATATATATATGTCTTTTTGTATCTACTTTGAGTTGGATATAAGAAGCCTTCACACGTTTGGGATAATTTTTCTCCCATTATACTCATATTGTATTTTGAAAACCATTTATTTTTCTTGGAAATACAATAATTTCAGTGCTGTGAAAAATGTTTGAGCAAATAATTTTTACATAATGTTACATTTAAAATAGAAGTCAGTGAAATACTTCCAGGTTGTTGCCCACATGTGTGTAACATGAAAGGTTGATCAAGTAATTGTTTACACTAACTTTTACAGTTTGTTTGTTGTACAGTTAATTTGTATTGTATGTGATTATACAGGTTGATGATTATAGGGCATCTCACCTTCTGGTTCAGACAACCTGAAAACGATTGAAAACAGCTTATTATAATATATCTGCTATCATTACTATTTTTCTCTGGCAAACAGAATATCATAATAAGCGGGTTCCACTGTATTATCCAAGATATCACAAGAAATATCTACCACATACACTTTTTTTCATCGTAAACCTCGAAAATACAAATCTATATGACAAGCAAAACATGAGTTTCATGTTAGACAGGAGACACTATATAAATGTTATATCATGATTTGATACAAAACTGGTAAGAAGTTTAAAACCCTTTCACCACTGTAGACCATAATCGACTCATTCAGATTAATGCATGGTAGAGTCTACTAAAGTTACATAGGGTTGAAACGGTTAATCCAGTCCAGATTTTGTCTGATGTCTTTTCATGTTTCTGAGTCTGCTTTAAGTGGATAGATTTCTTTATACATATGGTTAAGAGGGAACAGAATTTGACAGTTTTTTTTCGTAATAAAATGTATTTTTATACTGGATTTTTATATGATGTGTATTTGTTTTACATTTTATTTATTTATTTGAGACATTTGTTGATTTATTTAAATAAAGAAAGTAATGTTGACTTAACTTTAGTAATATATTGTCTTGGTGAGTTTTTTCCACTGAAATTAAAGACTTGAATTATCTACAACTATACAACTTGCCACAGAGATGTATAACTATCATATCTCTCCGAGTGTCATCACTGTCACAGGGACTCGAGAGTTTGTTACAGTTTGTAGGTTTGGACCTATCCTGATGCCTAGGGAGTAATATTATGTTTTAGGGGTTTATAATCAACTCTCAGTAAAGATGCCACCCCCAATGATTGATCGCCAGTGAGTGATGGTCAGGGTGGCATTCTTACAGAGAGTTAATTTTTGAATAATAATAATAGTTCCAGGTTCTTCTATAACACTTTATCACAACCTAGGTCGTAGGTCAGCTGTTCACAAATTATTATCCGTGGTTATGGGGCCTTTCGACCAGCCAATATCTTTCTCAACTCCCTTGGGAACATATAGCTGGTGCTGCCATTTTGGTACTCACAGCTAGCATTCAACAATTTTAGCACTGCCATACAACGTACGCATTTACAGCTTAGTAGACTGGAACAAGTGAAATAAGGTATCTTGTTCAAGGATACAACACAGTGCCGTGACGTGATTCAAACCCACAACCCTTCGGTCACAAGCCCAGCGTCCTACCACTAGACTTCTGTGCCTCCAATAAAATGTCAGATTTTTTATTCATGATTGGTTTGGTTTAGTTTACTTTGTTTATTGTCCATGCTATCAACAGCTTAGGGCATTTAAGGGCATGCATCCAAGTGTGTAATGTATGCGTGCTTGTGTGTAGGTGTAGGAGGCAAGGTATGTAAGGTGTATATGCTTCCTTGTGATAGTGCAGATCTGATGCCGACTTTATAGTGCTATCTCACTGAAAAACCATGTCAAAGGCACCCAGCACAGAATTCCTCCCCGTCACATTTTACTGACAACTGGTAAATCATACCATTTTACTGAACCTGGGAATATTGTAAATTGTTGTTGTTGCAATTGCCCAAAAACCTGAACATTAACCAGGGAATAACAACTACCATTTTTAAGGACTTTGGTATATTTCGGCCTGGTAGAGAACCCATTGTATTCTTCACCTTGGTAAACATTCAACCTCAAGACCAAAAGTTGGGGTACTGCCAAGGGAGGGTTAGGCTCTAGGAAATAAAAGGTTGTTAGAAGTAGTGAGAAATATAAAGATTCCAAATATTGCAAAGGGTGCAGGCAGAGACGTACATTATATGTCTCTGGTACAGCAGATTTATTTTGGTCGATTTGTGTCCCCAAAAAGAGGTCACAAAAGAAAAATACCCAATTTTGCAGGGTTCCCCACATTAGTCGCCTCTTACAGTATAATGCTGTGGGTAACAGCAGAATTCTTTAATCATCCACGACCTGCAGGGATTTTTTTTCTTGAACTTCAGCTTTGCTCCATCTTAATAAATCGACACATTTCTTTTTTTATATAATAGGTTCTTGCAAAGCTGTATTTCAAAATTTCTAAGGCATATAAATTTTGTTTGAGAATCCAGTATTTTGCAGAATTCAGAAAATATGCCTAAAACTCGACAATGCTTTTTATCATCCTGGAACTTGCTATCGGCCTACTATTATACCACATGTTCACTGTGCAGCTCTTGAATGTTTAATGGTAAAAAATGAGAATAAAATAACTAAAAAACTGATTCTAATGTTTCTAAAACGCCGAAGAGCGCTTCCTAGATTTATTTTTTTAACCTTAGCACTTTCGCATCCTCGACCCATATATCTGATTCTCGTACAAGAGGCGCAATGAACTTTGCAGATATTTGGCCCTTTCAAAAGTTTTTGAATCCACACATGTGCTCATACCAACGGGAACCGAAATGTTCATTCCACGATAACGGTTCATATAAACAGTAAAAACGACTTCCTACGAGCATTCCATTTTGATATGAACATGATCAAGCTTACATGTTATTGTATAAATCAGTACTCTCTATCTGCATGTTCCATAATTGAATTGTTCTACAACTTTTTGGCTTATAATACTTAATTATCTGACTAGCGATTTACCTGTAGATATATGTATGCACTAAGATTTCGGCCTGGGTACGTAAATGAATATTGCCTGGCCACGGTTTGATACTGATACTGTATCCAGACTCTACGAGGAGGAGGGATGGCTGTCGGGTTACTTACTAACGGTACTTAAACGATGACAGCATAGGGTTCCTTACGTGGACATCACTAATTAGCCCTCACAAATAACACAGGTGGTAACCAACGTGCCCTGGGGCTATGGTCCAGTTACCTGCAATTAAAACAAAACCAATACCCCCCAACGTTTGACCACGGACTTACATAACAATCTAATCTGATTCCGTGGTTTGACCCGTGCAAGATTTGGGCACGTGAAACTAATTTTCGGGAACTAGTTCAACAAATAGCTGTTTATAATATTCACATCTTGGAAATTGTAAGTTGTAGCACATCTGATGTGACAGTTTATCAATGTGAAAAATAATGCAAAAAATAATAGAAAGGTTAAAACTATTTTCTACCTTTACCGTTAAAAGTAGACATCATTCAATGGTTTTCAAATTCTTATTCATCATAATTGAATTAATGCAAGTATAAAAGCCTACTAATATAATTTGTGAGATACTTTTCCCCTTAGATCAGCAGAACGAATATTGTACCACTGAACAACACGAATAACCGCCAACGTACCAAACTTAATAAGACCCTACGATCCTATTTTTGCCGTAACCGACTAATTTTCCAGCACTAAATGTAATTTTTTTTCTCTACTTTTGTAATTGATATTGTGGTCTTTCCTATTAAAATCAATGTTTATCGAGATACACAAATGCAAATTAACTAATTAAGTTACTCGCTTAGCAACATTATATCTTTGCCGGAAAATCTACTCTACGTTATATTTTATTCATTTGCGGCATTGTGTATACTACTGTAAAATATTCTCCTATTATTCTCTTTATTTCCTCCAATCTGAAGATTACATTTAAACAGAATAATGCGCACATAATTACATTACAAAAAAATCATATTGAAAACACATAAGCACCAAATAACATACATGACATATACAGACTTAATTACATTGAAGTCATACATTCAATAAATATCATTAATAAGTGTATATATGATGAGGTAATACATACATATCAGCTTAAACATTCATATTATTTTTTATATTCATTTTATTTATATTAATCTCTATCAGGATGTGAGATTTTATCTACACACTACCGGTAGTATAACTTGTGCATCTTTTCGACAGCTGCTACTGATTTCAATCTAAATTCATTCATGTCTAATACATTTAATTCGTAAGTCATTTGTCCCCCAATTAAAATATGAATTAATTCGTGATCTGTCAGAGAGTGTATGTACGCACTCAGCAGAATACCAATATCACTAATGTTTGCGATAGAGCACCACAACTTGTCCTTTAGGTGTTCAGTATAGCTACACTTTAATATGATATGAGTTAATATATCTTGGTAAATAATACCACATCTGTGACATAGCTCTTTGGCTTTACCAGTACGAATATTTATTATTAATGTTCGTAACATATAATTTGGAATCTTTAAACTCCGGGAATTTCATTGCCAGTTTCCATAGTATAAGTGGTTGCAATATATGGTAAAAATTGAATGTAATTATCTTTATGTAATCTTCAAATTGGAGGAGAATGGTATTGTTCAATTGTTCTAGACAATACTTTGTCGAAAAAATAATCTAATTACGATCCATATTCGAATTTTCTCTATACTTTTAAAAAGTAAAAGAGAGAACAGCTTAATAAAAATCACCAGCTGAGGTTTATTGTTCTATAATGTACGCAAAGCGAAACAACGGCGTTATATACATACTGCGAAATCACTAGTTTTCGTGAGGATTTTAATGTTATTAATTTCATGGGTACTCTTTTATCTACGAAATTTCAAGGTTTGAATAGAGGTATATTCCGTGCAAGTAGTAAACTACTAGCTTTCGTCGGAACTAGTAATCGAAGAATTCATGTGCCCACGAAATAGTGTTAATTGGGAAAATAATGAAATTTGGGCACCACGAAAATATCTGATTTCACAGTATATTACTACAGAAGATTCCTTATAAACATGTTCCAACAGCGCGGTTTAGAAAATATGAATATTGGAAATGACAGTGAACAGAACGATATAAAAAAAGTAATAATTGAAAATTCCGATGCGTTGTTCCATCAAAACAAACATGGCGAGTTTCTTGTATTCAAGTGTTTCAGTATCACGTACGACTTTGGTCTCATGCAGTCAACATCTTTAGCTCATGTTCATATCACCACATATTCACCTAAAACAAGTTCATAAGTAATAACTATAAACTATTCGAAGGTTTGTACTTTATATCTACGTTCCTGATTGACTATAATAGTTTTTGAATTGTAAGACGATTTTCACGTTTGTCAATTTGACCTTCAAAAAAGCACATCTAATGAACTTATATGTTTACACATTGTAATTAGGCCTAATCTATAACTATAATACATAGAAAAGCTTCCTGAGGTATTCAGCATAGCACANGGGGGGTCATGTTGTATTTGTACTGCATGGTGCTGGTAATGTTACTTCTGGTATTTCCAATTTCTAATAACCCTTTAGTCGGGCCGTAATATTTAAACCGTGAAGATGTCTTGATGAAACTTAAAGTAGAGATGCAACATTCATAGAAGGTGAAAACCTTCACTTCTAGGTCAAAGGTCAAAAAGTGTGAAATAAACCATATTATCAATCACCGCAACTTTTAAAACGCCATTCAGAGATATGAGTATCAACATGTGATTGCGCCACTTACAGGAGATGTGCATTGCACTGTAATTAACGGGTCATCGTGACCTTCAGTAATGGTGAAAATGTCAAAAAAAGCAAAAATTGCAGTAAAATCCTCGTAACTTAAACGGTTACAGATAGACTGAAAGAGATATAATTGTATCACTTACAGAGGGTGGATAGGAATGGAGTATGTATGTCAAGTCAATATGACATTCACCTCCAGGTAAAAGTCAAATAAATACAATTTCATTTTTTTTTTAAGTTGGCTGTACATTTTCAAAAACTTTGAATTGTAAATGTTTTTCTCAAAGGAAGGTTTACAGTGCATTAATTGTATTAGGAGACGATGACCTTCATTTTCATATAAATGGTCAAATTTGTTCATTTTTTTTATTCAAATGTTATCCGTGCTCATAATCTGTTAAACATTTATTCGCAGTACATCGTCACCCATATAAGGTGTCAAAACCAGAAAATGAATGCAACCTGGTTGACAAGGGGCAACATATGCTTTTTTGCTGTGCTGTATACTGAATTACCCCTTGTGGTGCCCCATGATGTCGCTTACAACACCCGAATAGCTCACTATAGGTCTTAACTGATATGAAACTTCGAACTATGTACAATGGAAATGTTTGGCTAATATGCATCTATATTTTTTTGAAGTAGAAATTAAAATATGCTGAAGTATTTAGATTTTGCGACTTCTCTGGTGCCGAACGGTTTCTGGCAAATAAATTCAGTCTTACTGCGCGAGCGCGGCTGTGTTATTCGGCGACTGTGATGAGAGATTGTGGACAGTTTTCCGACAGGTAAACATAGTTTTGATTGTAAATTTATGCTGTTCTTTTCAGATGTGAAGTTTTTGTGCATGCGCAATTTATGAGCATGATGCTTGTTTTACTTTGATGATGGTTCGGCATCGAACGCTGTCGTTTAAGTGGGATGCTGCATCTCTTTGCCCAAGTTTCCCTTACATCGCCTTTACGGTTGGTTAGTGGAGCGTGATTTCCTATATAACCCCAGGCTTTCATTTGTTACACCTCAATCAAAGATGTTTACGACATACCGTATATCTCGCCTACCTCTAATATTATACACAACACGGTTAATCGGTGGTAGCCTGTGCTAGGGTAGTGTCATCCAGTCGCTGCTATTCAACAGTAACTGTCTGCATCCAGTTGACATTAGTTTAGTAAATTACACCGGGTTTAAAAATATGGTTTCGGGCGATTAATTTCATATGTCAGGCGAAATGCAAGGCCAGGATATTTTCCATCTGTTTTATTGTTTCAGTGTAACGTTTTTTGGTAAACATTATAGACATAGTAATCAACATACATTTTTTTATTTGCGGTGGACATTTGCCTACCTACAGGTTGGAGAAACCCACCAACTTAAGTATAATACGCAAACTCGCCTATTATACGCCAGTTTGAGTATGGATTTGTTTAAAACTAAAAATAACCCAAATCGTTTTAACAGTAACTTTTGCAATATATTATTAAAAATCACATTATACGACAACGTAAACAATATTTTGCTAAACTTAAAAACTTGAAGTAACTCTACCGGAAGTATTGCATCTATTTTTGGTACTTTCCTACATGGCAATGCAAATAAAGTTTATTTTTGCATTTGTATGATGTTTCATGACTAAATAAGTGCACAAACAAATTGAAAAAGTTAAACTTAAAGTGATTTTGGTTATTTTAAGTAACAAATCCATACCCTAAATTGGCGTATAATAGGCAAGTTTGCGTATTAAAAGTATTTCCCTGACCTGCTCTAACATCACTGTATCCAAAACTGGACACTTTTTACATAAATATCAATGTCCTTTATATCATACTATCAATTCCGAAAATGTTTGTTCATTTTCCACAAATAGATACCATTCACTTTCATTTCTATTGCAAGTTAGTATTTCCGAAGCCTGGTTCTATAAATAGAATGGGAAATACAATTAGGGTCACATAGATCCTTGAACAGGCACCAGTATTACTGTACCCTGAAAGGGACACTTCTGTATTTTGGTCAAATAATCAATATCAACAGAAAATTATACATAATTCAAATATTTTATATTCGAATTGGGTTCTGATTAAACTTCTTCTCCAAATTAGCATTAATTTTCATGAAGGAGACTTTTGAAAATGATGTCTCCTTTCGACACTACTTATTTTGACAATTCACGACAGTTTTGTTTTGGTAATTATTCTTACCTTTTAAATTGTCCATGTAATAAACAGCAGCCAATAAGGCTTATATACAGTTAAAGTGTCATAAAAGCATCATCAAGTTAAAACTGCATTCATAAGAAGTACTTCTTTGCATTGCATGACAGTTTTTTGGGCCGTTTGGGTTCCGTTCCGTTTTGGGTAAAGTGACGTTAGGTATTTCATCAAGACTGTGTCTAAGGAGACAGTACCCCAATCGGATCAGTACCCAAATCGGATCACTTTTTGCAAAAATACTTATAATGTCAACAAATGATGTAGCCTTAGAATAGAATATAGCCTGGCACCATTTTTTTGTCTACAGATGCTTAGTTTTGAAGTTCAATTAGCACCAGAAAACGTAATTCAAACTCTAATGTCAGTGTTTTGATAACGTTTAAAAAAAAGGGCGCATGTGACGACTATTTTGGACTAGAGAAAAAAATTGTCACTATAGAAATACTTTTTCTCATGAATTCTAAAGGTCATCATAAAATGTTAATACGCTGACGAAAAAATATTAATTTGTAGTGTAAGATACTTTAAAATTCAAGCCTTGGTCTGATTTGAGTCCTGACGTTTGAAAAAACCGGAAACGCTGATTGGTGACTTTAGAGCGTTCTATAACTATCTCAAGTGAGCCCCATATTTCATTTATAAGAACACCCATCGATATTCTTCCTTTGATACAACCATAAATGAATATAATTCCTCCTCAGATTTTTCAATGAATAAATAAAATCATGGTTTGGTGATCCGATTTGGATACTGTCACCTTACACAATTTATTATGGGTTAATAATTTTCCTCAAAATAGGAAAGGATCAAAGCAGTTTGGTATTCTAGAATCAAAAACATGTAGACTATGACCGTTGTTGAACACAGAGTTTTTGTGCACATACAGAACCTTGAATATTACAAATAATGAAAAAAAATACCAAAAGATGTACTCCCTAAAGTATTCCTGTAGTCACTATATTGTGGAGAAAGCTGTAAGAAAATGCTTCAAATTTCCAGAATAATGGCATGTATTTCCATGGGACATATCCAGACTAATCATGAAGCTAACAAGGCTAAGTCAAGTCTGATCACTATAGCGAGAACCTGTTTTGAACAGTGCAAAGTTAAAATCATCCATGCGATGCAGATTTTCTTTTATTATTTCAGTCAGCCTTGTTGGCTTTGAGCTCAATTGTGGTAAATTCAATGGAAATTGTGGATATTTGAAGCATTTTTTTTTTAGTTTTCTCGATAATATGCTCTAAGGCTGATACCTGTCCTTTGAAGATTACAGAGAAGTGACGCCCAACTTCAGAGTTGGTCAATTTTACCGTTACGCTACTGAGAGATTATTTTGATGTACCTCAATGGATCAAACTAGGAGCCGCGGTGGTTAAGTGGTCTGACATTCTGCTACCACTATCCCTCCTCCACTGGGTCTGGGGTTCGAGGCCTATGTTGGGCAGTCACCAGTACTGGCCGTAGGTTGGTGGTTTTTCTCCGGGAACTCAGGCTCTCCTCCATCACCAAAACCTGGCAAGTCCTTAAATGACCATAGCTGTTAATAGGACGTAAAACACAAACAAACCAAACCAAATCAAACTTGTCTTCTCGTCTCATCCACAAGGTGGTGCACACTGAGCCTTTGATTTTTCTATGACATATTCCAGGGGTGCAGAGAGCAAAATTGAGCTTAACCCCAGGAGTATCGAGGATTGAAGACTGTGTTTGCACATTACTGCTTCCACAGTCCTTTATCTTGAGGAAAAATGATGAGCCCAGTTTGCTGAAATGTGAATTGTGATGCTAAAAATTGTTTGAAAAGGAATGAGCTTGACAGATTCAAGGCCACAGGGGCCAAGACTGAAGTTTGTAAAAAATATTAAATTTATTCAGTAAGACCTAAAAAAACCTGAAGTCATAATATTTAACCATACAATTAAAATATAGTGCTTGGAAATTTGTAAAAAGAAAGGGCACAGAATACAGGTGGGTGTATTTGAATTCAAAGAAAAACGTTAAGCAAATATCTACATTGAAATGTACATCATTAAGCCAAAATGAACGTTTTGAACACAACCTTGTCAGAATCCAGGATCCCAAAAAATGCATTGTAACTACTCGAAGTCTTCACCAACTTATGTGTTTCATGATAAATTTCAAAGAATTGAGTTCGATGGTAATTCACATAAGAGTTATTTCCCTTGATGTTAATAAAACTTGTGTAATATGCAAATGAGTGCAAGCTGCTAATCTAGTAGATTTAATTCAATGATGTGAGTGGGAAGAATTGAGGATGCACTCATGAGAGCGCCAGTCGTGCTGGTAGTCATCACCAGGAGGCTGGGATTTGCGACAGCTTATGTTGCATTGCTCTATTATAGTTGCATTCCCTATAATTACATGTGTTTATTTGTATGGCAAGTTTCACTAGTTTTCTTCCTAAAACATTACCTAAATCTACCAAACTCATCCAACCTGAGAAAGCGAACTAGCCTCCTGTTTTTTGCAAGTCCTGAATATGGAAATATTATTTAAACAAAACGGTTCAGCGATACATATCTATTGATATGGGTATTGTTCAGCAGTAGACGTATTGTAGATTTGTATGATGGTGATACAAACTAAACGAGTGTGTTGGTAGACACTGGTCTGCGTGATGGAGGGTCTGCCTGGTGAAGAAGCAGTGTTACGTTATTATAAGATCAATACATACATTACCACGCATTAATCAGCATGTAACAGAGCTTTAATTGTGTTCTGGTACTTCTGGTGTACATGTGCAAATCTAACACAAATACAATATTTGATGGCTCTACTTGCTGTCCTCGTCGAATATTGCCCACAAGATATAATGGGCCTACATGTTGACCTTATCTCATAGAATATGCTGCCATTTCACACTGTCTACAAGATAGAATTGCCCTGAATGCTGTCTTCACCTTGCAATGCTTACAAGAAACCCTGGCTCTGAATGCTCGCCTCACCTTGCACTACTTACAAGATACCATGGCTCTGAATGCTCGCCTCACCTTGCACTACTTACAAGATACCCTGGCTCTGAATGCTCGCCTAACCTTGTACTACTTACAAGATACCCTGGCTCTGAATGCTCGCCTCACCTTGCACTACTTACAAGATACATTGGGTCTGAATGCTCGCCTCACCTTGCACTGCCTACAAGGTACATTGGGTCTGAATGCTGCATTCCTTGCAATGCTTACAAGATACTGTGGCTCTGAATGGGTAATGCTCCCTAACCTTGCAATGCCTACAAGATACCGTGCCCTCACCTTACAATGCCTACGAGATACAGTGGCTTTGAATGCTGCCCTAACCTTGCATTGCCTACAAGATAAGATGGCCCTGACGGATGCCCTAACCTTACAATGCCTACAAGATACAGTGGGCTTGAATGCTTCCCTAACCTTACAATGCCTACAAGATTTAGTGGCTTTGAATGTTGCAGTTACCTGGCACTGCGAACAAATTACCTGTTTACAATGGCTCTGGGCATTGCTGCCCTAACCTTGCAATACCTACAAGATACTCTGAATGCTAGCTCTGCATAGAGCCCTCATTTTCCAGTTCATTCATTAACTTAAAGAGTCTGCAGCTTTACTTTCTGGACATTAATTTCCCTAAGGAATTGTTTAATTCAGCTTAACTTGTGGTTTGCTATAATAATTTCAATGAAATATTGTTCTCTATAAGTTCAAAAGTGAGTCTCAGTTTTGATTGGTCAATGCTATCCAGACAGTTTGTTATTTTCTACTGTTTGGCCCAGTTTGAACGTATTAATAGTTATATAGTGATCATGATAGACCATTCCGATAGATGAGCCTTTCACAGTATAATGTATAGACAGGCCTTTCAGCCTTTATTGTATTTTATGCACATCTACTTCTTTGTGGTTTAAGAACTTTTGTAGCTGTTATTGACAAACCAATCTATGAGTCTATACATTAACATCTGGTGTTTTCGAGTGAATTAATCAGTAACATGTTTTACTGCTTGACCATATATATGTTGTAATGTTGGTAGAACTTCACAATGTTATTGTATATTGTATTGGATATTATTTTGTTATGTGGTTGGATGTTACACTACAGTGGATGTTTTTGTAATATTGACCCCACCATTGATCTACAAAACCAGTAAATATGACTAAGTGCCTATTAATAGGTTCAGTATTACATGGTTTAAGTCTCATAAGAGGATGTTGCTAGACCATTTATACTCCAGGTACTTTTTTGCAGCCAATATGGTTTAGTCTAATCAAATCTTAACAAGATGACTGCAGAGCAAACTTGCTAAGCCAACATGTCGGAGCTATAGCTGTATGTATGGAGATTGTTGGGGAGATTCCGACACATTGCTTTAGCCATGAACACTGCAGTGTGCAAGCTTGGGATATTGATCGGTTTCTTGTGACGGTGCTGAATTGTGGACTCTACTGATTTGTAGCACACTGGCTTATATACCCCTCAGTATCATTTTGTTATGAACAAAACTGTTTTAATGAAAGACTACGATTGCTTGAGGACTGTGTGGAAGGTTACACTCTGTCTCCTGGGGACTTAGATACCTGGTATCGTTGTGATAAACATATAGTGTACTGTAGGCATTCATAAAGGAAATGTACAATCTACTAATGAGAACCTGATGACAGAACTGGGCTTTGTACAGAATCTTCAAAGGATAATGTGTAGTACATGTAGGGTGATGGTCCATTTATTTTGTCTCCATACACTATAAAATATTACTTACTGCATCCCCTGATAATTAAGCAGGGAGAAGAGGGGTATCTACTTTCTTTATGTGTAACACACATAAACATGGCACAAGATATCCTCAGCTGGTTTTGCGCCTCTGTCTATGTGTAGTGTTACTATCCATATATTTAGTTTGAAGTGGAACCATATCTGTCTTTCTGATGGATTGGATGATATTTTGGATGATTCATTGATCAATACTAAATTTTTATGATGGATGATATATAATTTAACAACATAAGTGTAATACTGATCACATTACCAGAAAAAAAATCTACGAAGGAGAAGCTGAAATTGCTGCTGATGTACAGTTGGTGCTGACGTTTAAACTACATACAACCTTTTTCAGTAATTGTGATGAAATGGCAGTCATTTGCTTTTTTGTAATTATCCCCTAATTTACTAGCATTGTCTTGACGCTCGGGAAGAAAATAGAAGCATAAATTATTGAAGACTGTCGGCAGCAGAAACAGGAGAGCCTATGGGGAGTTTGATAGAACCAGTGGCCTTTGTCACATGAGGAGTATCGTTTACGTACTTATGATTTCATTATTGACTTATTATTTTACATCTCGGTGCCTCACATCAGCAGTTGGAGATTGTCTCTAGGGGAATGCCTGCGTTACTGTTCTTCCTTGCATGCTTAGTAGCTGCTACTTCTACAATTGATTTAAGTAGCTCAACACCATCCACAGATTTTACCTTCTGCCAAAATCGTGGGTTGACATGCAACCTCCCTGAACATCTTCTTTAAAGCACCATTACAACAGGAAGAGTTGTGTGCTCCTATATACAGCTAGAGGCAAGCAGTCTTGTACGTTTTGTATGTATACATATATTCACAGGAAATTATTTACTGGAGTTTCGTTTCTTCCTAAAAGCTTTTGTCATGCCTTCTGTTCTACAGAGAACTCCTCCATGTAAGGTCACTTCCTTTGTGTTGATTGTGGCTGTTTTGGAGCACAATACAGTATGTTATCACTAGCTTGCTTCTGACAATTCTACCACTCGGCACTTGGTACTGTCAGGATGTCGTACCAACAGTGCCCTTGCAATATGGTTTATTGATGACAATCATATTGATATAAAATTCATCACTGTTCATTTTGTTCCTTTACGTTTTCAATTATCTTCCATACGTAGAGGAGGATACAAAACACAGGTTAATTCTGTACGAATTCTGTTTATTACCACAAATTGTATTGAAGTGAACTCTAACATGTAATGAAAGTTGTGATGCTTCCTGTCTGTTACACGACTAGCGTGAAGCCTTGAGTGAAATATACAAGTTGTTAAGAGACCAGAGTTGGTGCGTCGCTGTTGATTAAAAGGGTCAACAGGCGATGTTGCTTGGAAACACTTCTAGGGATTGGCGTTATAATTGCACCTTTCACCAAAGTAACCTCAGGACGAAGCTGTCTGGCAGCTAATTGTGGAAATAATGATGTGCTGTCTAACCGGTGGGACTTATTTGACAGGTTCAATTGTGATGACCAGCTCCGCAACAAAACACAGCTAGGCAGTTCCGCTATCATGGTAACTAATGTTAATTTAGCATTGTCAGGCAGGCAAGGTGAGAACACATTCAGCTAACTGCAGAACAACTACCTGTTACTTGCCATATACAGCAAATCCCAGATGTATCCAATACTTGCTTGAATATCTAGAGGTACCTGATACTTGCAATACTACAGAGGTTATACAATACTTGCTATACAGGAGAGGTACAATACCTGATGTGTAATTACTTGCCGATCTGGATCTAGAGGTGCCTTATACTTGACATAGAGGTAACTGGTTCTTGACATACAAAATCTGAGATACTTCCATACAGCAGAAGTACCTGTTCCTAGTCTACAACTATCGGCTAGATGTCCAGCATCAGCTACTCCTGTGCAGTCGAGTGCTGATTCTCCAGGGGTATGACCATCACAAACTGGTAGCTATATAGTGCCACAACGTCCTCAGTGCCAGTAGATCTATAGATGAATCGTTTGTAGTGTGGATTATAAAGGATAAACTGACCAGAAATTATTACATATTTGTTACGTGTATGATGTAAGGTCGACATTACTGCTAAAGAAATAAGATGGAACTGTACTTGTCATTATTGGCATTGTGTAGGTAATTCAGATGATGTTTTACACTATTGGATAATAATCGGACAGAAAGATTGCTTCAACAACAACTTACCCAAAGGAAGGTGTGTATATTTTTAGATCACCAGATCAAATGTATGTATAGTTTGTGGTTAGAAATGTTAGTGACCGTGAAATCATACACTGTTTTTATCCACCAATAAGCCCATGCCTGGTAATAAGCTCACTCTCATCTCTCATAGTTCAGTAGAAATGCATAATGAAGTCTTAGGGTCATATATTTGACATATCTTTCCAGTTAATCTTTAATTGTAACAAAACTGATATCATATAGATAAGTCTCAGGATAACTTGGCAAATGATGCTTGTGTGTTTTATTAATATGAACCTCTTTAGGTGGATATCAAGATCCCTTGTACAGTAAATATAAAACCTTGTTATACTGCCATCACTTGTCTCGTGAAACCTGGGCGTAATAAAGGAGTTTGGTGATTAAAGAAGGGAAATGTTTTAAGGAACTCTGAAGAAAATAAGAAAATAGGACGCTGGAATATTTTGACAAATATTTAATGTAACGGGGCATTTATATCAAGGTTTTATTGTATGTTTATACTTTCTGCAAGTTTACTGGAAATAATTTCAAAATATTCCAGCTCCCTTAAAAGGCATGTAACCTCTAATTGTTTTTTGTATGAACGTAGAGAACATAACATAAATTTCATGGGAAAATATGTGTTCAATGTATACAGTAGGAAAGTGATAGGACTAACATATCTTCCTGTTAACTTTTATGAGTTTTTTTTTTTTTTTTTTTATTGCAATAAATGTCTTTCTTTATTACAAAATGATTTTCACAAAATTTCATGGTACAAAGTGTGAAATCAGTTGAAGTATCGTTATAATGGCGTGATCTAGTGCTGCCATGAAAGGTCAGCATCATTAAGGCAGTTGTGTTTATGTGTTGTAATTCACATACAATTACAAGTTTTCATTTTTTTTAGTATTAAACAAGAGAAAATATAAATTCAATACTACATATAAATAAGAACAAGGTAAAACAAAACATGGATGACTATATCATTTTAGTGTAATTTAACTGCTACAGACAACGTAAGAATGAATCGCTTCAATATAATCCAATAAGGGGATACACATGTATAGGTTTCTTATATTTGTGTAATGCTCAATACATGGAGTTGAGTGAGTTCAGGAACATTTTCTTTGTAGCTGATTAGAAGGAAACAATCTAATATTGGGTTGTTAGCGATTATTTGCTTGGCGTCTGACTGGCAACGTTTAGCACAGTCCATCCAATGTAGATCATATTGTGATGTTTTGATGAAATAGGGAACTTAAATAGTTTCTAATCTCTGGAGGAATATCCAAAATGAAGTTTTATTTTTATGCTTCCGCAAAACCAGGAAATAATGTAATCAAATTTGTACAATGTAGGTCTGTTGTAGATCCTTTGTAATAGGACCTAAGATCACAGGGTACAGTGCAGACCAAATCCTTGATGTTTTATACCTTACTGCCATGCTGTGGACCGAATGCTATACAGAACTAGGTGTACAAATCTATAAGATCCTATCATGTACTATCATGCTGCAGACTACATCCTTTATATTTGTATCATGTTGATCTTTTGATAAAAAACTTAACTTGTAAGTTATTATGCAGTTACGCAACTAGATTGTCTGAATAGCATGTTACTTTCGGTGGGTATTTCTATTGATATGGGGATGACTACAGTTCATGTGTTTGGCATGCTAATTAAAAGAAGCTCAAGGCTTGGGGAAATTTGATCCTTAAAAGCCTTCCTCAATTTACATGTCTTTTTTGTAATAGAAAGAATTTATCAAATGAGTAATAGATGTCTTTTCTTGAAAGTCATTGTCGATTGAAATTTAGTAGGATTTTAAAGACAAGTTTTTCGCAGAATGAGAAATTCAAGTAGATTGAGTGGGTGTTTCAGGGGATCTCTTGGGAAGGTTAAATGTAGTGTGGGTGTTACTGTGATGGATAAACCAAATTTAACATTCTTCTCAATGTCATTGATACCAGGTGGTATGTACTAATGAGGAATAATTCACCTTTTTATTTAATATATCTAACTTTTAAAATCCTTTAATCCATTCATTGAAAAACTGTTGAAATGATTTTTATGTGAAAATTTCTATTGCATCAGAATAAAAGAATGTAAATTTACCTACATATTTAAAGTTTTTGACAGTATTATCTTGTTACCAGCCTTGGAAATGAGGTGGAAAAGGCTCTAGTTACAGAGACCTGGCTCATTGGTACATAGGTGTAGGCTCTTGGTTATTAATGTATCTCAAGCAGACTCGGTCATTAACGTATAACACAATGAAACATGACATCACCGTTATACACTTGATGGTTTCTTACTTCCTGGAAAAATAATCTTGATAGCATCTAGTACTTTTACTGGTGCCATAATTTGTTTGGTGTCAATAATATAGTGGACCGAAGGAAATCCAAATTCCGGTGAATAACCATTACCTGTTACTGATAACCATAGCAACGTTCAATTACCAGGAACTGCGAGTTTGAATTCTTGTGTAATGTCCACTTACAGGGTTCGCTAGTACAAACAATAGCTGGATTTAAGAGACTGTGTTCTTTAATTTACTCCGTAACAATGACAACCTACATCCCCATTGGTTGGTCTGTTTAACCTGAGTTATTGATCGCTCACTCATACCAGGTATTATCCCATTACAATGATTTTTCTATTATATTGTTAATTACGCTAAAAAATAGCTTTCTGTTTTCGTCAAATCATATTCATTGATTTAGTTTCAATGTCCTCAAGTTATCCTTGCTGTATTATATGGCTGCACAGTTAGGCAGATACAGATCTATATGAAAACTGTTTCCATGTTTTGTGCATAGACAAAACTTGCCGTTGCAATTAAAGGTGTTTGCATACATGTATAAAACAGTTGATTTCGTGATCAAGATTGATATAGGGGGTGCAATGTTTACTTCTCTTAGATTGGCTACCAATGATAAGTCAGCCACAGTAGCCAACATCACTATTAACTATCCAAAAACACATTTATCAAAACCGACGCAGTTCATGGAAAGTCAGAATGGGTGCTTGTATTAAAGATTTATCTTCAGCCTGCAGTGCAGGTCCCACGTAAACTTGTATTCGACACACAACAATCCAGGTGAACTATGTCGAGACACATCATCCATTTTGAAATGGAACTGGTGCCATCAAACTGATTCTTATTCTCATTTTACATATTGGGTCACTGAGTTACATCACTTGATAGGACCAGCCTGAGAAAGACATTGTCCATTTTAGAAAATGTATAAAAAATCTCTAAGGGTACAACAGAAAAAGTTACGGTAGGAAAGTAACGCTGGAGACATACTTGTTTATTGGGCCCAATGTATACAGTTTCAAACTTCCAAGTCAGGATCTAATGAAAATGGAGGTCTGCTAATTAATACTGACCAAGCAGGGTCTGGCATCTTTATATAATTCCGTTTTTGGTACAATGGTAAATGCCTACACTATCAGCCTAAAATATGAGCGATTCATGTTTGTCTTTGTATCATCTAAGTGTGTTTTATGTTTCAAGTATTTACATTGACTGTAAAGTTTGTGTTTTTATAACGATGTAAATTGGAGGCAAAAGAGTGATCAAATGCAAAAGGTAGTTAAGTGATCAGATTCAGGCCAAGTTGCCTATGACCTGTCTCTACTCTACCTATATTGGAGATGAAAACAGACCACAAATGATGTTATCATCTAGATATAAAATTCAAGTGGCTTTGAGCATGCTTTAACTGAAACATTGTATTTGATCTGGTGCTTTAGGTTACAAAAATCACCTTTTAACTGTTTTTTCCTCATTCAAGGGGATTCACTTTTCGGCCTACTGTCGAGATTTATAATGTTATTGGCTACTTTGTCCTGGCATTGTTCCGACCTGTCAACAAAGGTACCACTTTTGTGACATTAAGGAGGCTGTGCTGTACAATTACTGGTAAGCTAAAGAAGCTTCATTAATTGAGATTTATCGATATTTTTTCCCCCTCTAGCTCTACACCAACTGAATTAATAAACACTGGAGCTAGAGCGTATTTGGAAACTGGTTTTTCTCACAGTATAACAAATGTACAATCACGGGGTCCGGAATGTGGCGACGGAGATATCCACTCCTCCTCTGTTCTCTTAACAAATCAGATACGAAAAAATTATTGTGATAAATGGTAGATACCATTGTGGAATTGATGGCCTCTGCAGGCTGCGACTCCTCATCTATCAGGGACGGGAATGATGGGGACTCGTGTGGCAGAGCTGTAATTTCCCTCATTACCGGCCTGAAGCAGACTAGAATTCACTATCAACCTGTGATGGTGTTAATTTTCCTCAAGAAAACACATCAACATTCTACATGTGGGCTTTTTCATACTGATTTTTGTTCTTTTCCTATTTCCTTAATGTATTTACCCTTTGCCACACAAGCTGGAGCCTCACGGCCAAGTACGGTGGCTGGGTGACGCTGGAGGTAATTCTGTGGCAATGGTCAATCCAATTTAGCCACTTCTACCTTGTTAAGGAACATCTAAACGCTTCTCTTCCCAGGCGTTCTGTCATAGGTTATTGTGTGATGTGCGTCTACAACCATGCTCACATGACATATATCCATCCTTCAACCATCTCCTGTGGACAACCAGACTGCTGCTTACAGTCTTACGCCGGTATATATATAGACACTCTTAAATCCAGCCATTCGTCTAATTTTGTCACAGCTATTGCCTGTTGGCTCAATGTAGTTACATTACAAAAGGCCGATTGGCAATATCTGGAAAGGTCTTAGCTTGTCTTTATTCAGTTGTAACGAGCACAACGTATGTGGTGATTGTGTCGTATATTAAGGAAACAGAACAATAGGTTTTTTCGAAAAACCAAAATGGATTTTATACAATGTATCCATGTATTTGTATGTTATATAACATGTATGTAATGTAAATTGCTTCAGTTTTTTGAAACTCTGTAACAACTTTTGAATCCGTTCACAAGGAGACGACTCATTTGGGAATTTAAATAGTGAATACCTATTCTGTTGATGGTTATTAGTAATATTAAAAAGCGTCCTCTTTATCTTGAATTCCAATAAAGTTTGTATTCCCAGATAAAATCTACAGGCATGCTGTGTAAGTGGAAATATGTGTGTGTTGAAAGGTTTGCATTGTGATTCTTTAAACTGATCGTGGTGTGGACATTTTAGCATTGGCAGTAGTTTTAAAATCTAATTATAAACCTGTTTATATATAATCTACAAAGAAATGCTCGCCTTTGGATATTTTCGTGCGAAGAAAAAAATATTGTTTGCAAGATAAAGAACACAGGACAATTAAGATTAAGAGTGATAATAGAGATTTAAAAAACCCACAGGAAACTCACTTTAGTTTTGATCCGTTCTGCAGATTTAGTCCGTTCTAACAGGATGAAAATCCCAGCCATTCAAGCCTCCATAGAAAACAATGCAATGTACCAAGATATGTAAAAAATTCTGATAAGTGTTTCCAACTGCCTTAAATTTTATTTTTTCAATAAATTGCACTAAGGCAGACAAACTGTTTCGCTTTTTGAATAATTTTGGTATTAACGTTAAGTTAATTTATGTTCATCCTTAAATATATAGAACCTATGGTGAAGTTTTCCTTGCAATTAATATATTTTAAGGTGGCTCCACACTTTCGCAATTAACCAGCAAAATTCGTTGAAACTTTCATATAATGGTTATGCAACTATGTAGAGTTGATTTTATGAAAATCTAAACATTCCGATAGTTTGGGAAATTTTTGAAAAAAATACAAAAAAATTGAATTTTCGTCAATTTTAATATTTTCCGTTTTTTGTGTGTGTGTGGCATTGTTCGGAACAATAACAACAATAAAAAAACGAAAAGAAGCATTTCTAATTAACCCTACAAATATTTTAATTATCACCAAATATGTAACACATGTTACACAAAGTGTTTTTTATTGAATTTGTACGGATAAAAGTGATTATCTACAAGCTAAAAGCAAACAGGACACAAAGATCGATACATATAGAGTGGGAAATTGAACAAAATATACACAATGGCTTTATAATTAATTTATTTTACATTTTACAATCAATATGATCCGAGTGAGAGTAATCTTCCTTGAAAAAAATCGGAACTTTTTGCAGAGGGATGACATTTACACAATGACAGTTGTCTCTGTTTACATATAACAAAAATGATGGAAATAAATCAAAAATATGATATCAAAATTATCAATTTATTGTTCTTTAATGGAACCAAATTACCTTCAGCCATGCACAATTTGGACATCATTCCACAGTCCGCTAACTCAGGGAATATTTATAATTACATATATGTGACCAGAGGCTATCGCATGGTATGCCGTTCTCACGTGCACTCACACATGCATTTCATAGGTATCTTGATATTTTACCAAACATTATTTTCACAGAGTAAGTAGACTACATTTGTAAACACGATTTAATCGACAGAGCGAAACTACCTCAACGAGGAAATATAACGACCTCAAGCTTATGAACTTGTGTAAGCACGTGAGGTCGTTATGTCCGCATTCCATGTGTTTCCTATATGACCTTCTTGAGGTCGTCTGGTCTCATGTCACTGTCTTCCCGTGAGTCTGTTTATGTATATGTATGAATTGGAAAGCTTTATTCCTAAAGTATGTGTGATTATACATTTCCCGGTAAAATCTTGATATCGGGTGTTGACATATCATCGGCACGCACGTGTACTATCGTTTACCAGGGGCCTGTTCGTTTATGCGGAACAACCGGTTTGACCGTTTATAAATGTAACCATTTCGGGTATAAATTCTGGTGGACCTGCAAATGTGTATGCAGGCCTTGCAAGGATTTCTCAAGGTTCGCCTGAAAGCAGCATCAGATTACTAGGTCCGACCTTATTTAATAAACGAACAACAGTGGTCCGATTGGTTTGACCGTTTAAACGAAAATGGCCCAGGTGTTACTTTAATTTGCACTACGATATTGAATGCCCCGATACGCAATACGGAAATGACGACACGGTGTACATGCACATTTCGATCAAGATAATTGAGTCCGAGCTGTACTTTTTCCGGAAGTACGTCACGAAAATGGACACTGATGACGATGTGTGGAGCCACCTTAACTGATCTTGGCCAGAAACCTGAGTAAACCAGACATTTTACTAGGTCCCACTCTATAGGTTAAACCTGATTAATAAAAAAATGTCTATTCCTGATGAAAACATTGGTCCTTGTCAATGTGGTGTTCATTGATGCATTAGAACAGAATAATAATTATGTATGATGTCTGAATAACAAAGGATCAAGAAGGAATATCGTGATAGCCATAAGTCATAGAAACAATTAACTGGACAAAAATATGAGTTGGGTTAGGGTAAAGGCCACCAGATTTCATTATTCAGAATACTACTGTGATGTCACATGGATATGACCTTGAACCATTTTAAAGACTTAAATATTTAATCTGCAATGCATATAAACCAGATAAATAAAAAATCCTATATACATTTGAGCTTAAATAATCTAGCCACTTTCTTTCCTAAGTGAAAGTGGTAGGATTTAGTCAATTGGCTGGATGGTACTTGGACGTAGCTATATAACTGGTAGACAAAGGGAAATCTGTCTCCTCCAATCACTGGCTTGGCATGCGCAGACCAGGCTCAACTGTAGTTACCTGATCTAGATGTGGCTGTATACCTATTTTAGTTTTCCTTTCCTACAAATAAACTGTTAATCCATGGTTCATGAAGATCTAAACATGTGCCTATTCTTTCATGTACACCATAAAATTGGCTCTCAAAAAAACCAAGATCCCAAGTTTCCCCCCAATAATTCATGATGTAAAACACATAGAATTGATCCATTTATTGTATCCTCATACAGTATTGCTTTCTGCATTGAAGCTGTGTTAGTGTTTTCTGCATGTTGCTATCGACAAGTGTTGCATGTGCTGGACAAATAAATTGTGCCTATAGCGTCCATAACTTTCCAATGTATTGGTAAATGTATCGAAAAAGATTGCCAGTCATTGGTGCATGATACTGCCTTCATCCAGCGAGGACAGATACTACTCGCTGCAAAATGTGGAAGAGAAATGGAACAAATTGATAGACACAAAGATAGATAAAAGAGTTATTTAATGTTTCTGTAATAAGTTCTGATGATCTGATGAATAGGGTTTGGTGAAGGTCCTCCATTGGTTCCTCTAGATTCTTCATTAGCCATGGCCAGTGGCACAAACCAAAATTTGTGGGCAAATTGGCTCAGAATCATGATTTATGAATCCAATTTTGCCATAGGTCTACATTCATGGTCTGTAGTCAGCAGCTTTCATTGAGAAACTATATATAATCGTAAAATCTGGAATCATGCTCTTAGTATGTATTTAATAGAGTGAAGGACTAATAAGTTTGGCCAAATCAATTATCTTGACAGCCGTTTAAGGTCACAGGAGTCAAAAGTGTTGAAAACTTCAAACATTTCCTCAAGAACCACAATCTCTGGAGTCATATTTGTCAAATGTCTGAAATGAAGAGCCATCAAGTTTTTTTTTTTTCAAATATCCGGTAAATGATCCTGTCATACAAATGTACAATCAAGGTCACATGAGTCATTTCAGAATAAATCTAGGAGGAAAAATTAAATTACAGTGAGTCTCCAAGGAAATAAAGACTTCCCAAGTTAAAATGTGTCTATGTCTGCCGATCGAACAGTAGCCAATTACAAATGGTGGTGTACTCAGTGACAAATTTCTGTGTGCTGTCTTTTACTGACAAAACGGCATGTGTGGTGTAGTTTTTTGTTAAGTCTTCCTTCAAAACGTAGAAGATTCCTTTCTATGTAGGATGGTGGTGGAGGTGGGGATGGGTGCAAAATAAAGTTTGTAGTGATTTAGATTTGAACTTATTTAATGAATATTTTACAACATTATCAAATGAGTAAGAGGAGGTCATACCTAGATTAACGGACCTGCTGTACAGAGAGTATATCTGTACAGTGTACTGGTTTAGTGGAATATTCATGACCAGTAAAAAATGTCACTAAGGTATGTGTGGGCATTGATCTGTAAAGACGTTACTCAGGTGAACCATCAGATAACTGTATGTGACATGTCTATAAACACACATACAGGTGTTCCCACACACACATATAGCTACTCAAGTATCATGTACATGTTCACAAAGCTTCAAAAAAAATTGCTTCCTGTTTCATAGCTCTTCAAATTAACAAGTACACACAGCTCTTGTGTTTTGTGTTAAGTATCGGATGGTATGTGCAAGAAGTGATGAATATTTAATTGTTGTGGTAAAATATGATAAAAAGTATTCTGGTTTTCTCTCTCCCACAGGTGATCAGAAGATAGCAGATTGTCACGATGTGTGGGTGCTGCTGTGCTGAGGTAAGCTCTAGATTTGTGCAATAAAGTGTGTCAACACATTGATATAATACTGTACAAGCATATTGTCGACGAACAAGTTTTAGGCATTCGTTCTACTACATAATTATGTACTTCAATCTTTTTTGGTTACAATTCCAATTTAAATTTACCATTTTGTATGGTTTGTGAATTTTCATGTAACATAAGTTTGGTGCACCATACAAGTCATTAAAGCAATACCAATCATGCATGCAAATACCTGAAGCGTAAGACACGTTCAATAGACAGGAATAGGTCTAAGTCTGTAAAGGTGAAATATCACGTGCTAGTCTCATGCACTGTAAAGATCATGAAGATAACATTGATGTTCTGTGACGAATGAGCTTTAGTACTATGCAATACATTCTATTTGTGAAGGATAAATGAATTTACTTCAATTCAGAAATCATAAGTAGAAAAGGATCTCATTAACTAATTGGATATCCACATTCTCTTGGTTATCTATTGCATTTGGGGTTTTTTTGGACGAGGGGAAAAAAAGGATTACCAATTAGAATTTTCTCTGAGACAACTGAATTTAGCCTGTACATATCAAGTCAGTTTCATATATGCATGAAGGATTAGCCTAAACAATAATGACATCAGGATAGAGGTAAACAACAACTGTGAACAATTATTTAGTCTGTCCAGATCAGGGTACACCACTAAAGTGGAAAGGATTTTCATGACAAACTGGTCATGTTGTAGTCTGTCAGAAGAATGTAACTGCTCTTAAACTTTTATCAGACTACTACAGACCTTCAAAAGGATAAAACTGTTCTCATATCTCCATCAAGAGGGTGGAACTGATCTCAAATCTGATTGGATAAGTTTATAACGAGCGTGGAGCTGCTCTCAAATTGTAGAGTTTAGTTCATTTAGAGGGTGGAACCGCTTGCATATATCTATCAAGAGGGTGGAACAGCTCTCATATCTATCAAGAGGGTAGAACTGCTCCCATATCTATCAAGAGGTGGAACTGCTCTCATATCTATCAAGAGGGTGGAACTGCTCTCATATCTATCAAGAGGTGGAACTGCTCTCATATCTATCAAGAGGGTGGAACTGCTCTCATATCTATCAAGAGGGTAGAACTGCTCCCATATCTATCAAGAGGTGGAACTGCTCTCATATCTATCAAGAGGGTGGAACTGCTCTCATATCTATCAAGAGGGTAGTACTGCTCTCATATCTATTAAGAGGTGGAACTGCTCTCATATCTATCAAGAGGGTGGAACTGCTCTCATATCTATCAAGAGCGGGGAACTGCTCTCATATCTATCAATCATATCTATCAAGAGGGTAGAACTGCTCCCATATCTATCAAGAGGGGAGAACTGCTCCCATATCTATCAAGAGGGGAGAACTGCTCCCATATCTATCAAGAGGGGAGAACTGCTCTCATATCTATCAAGAGGGGGAACTGCTCCCATATCTATCAAGAGATGGATCAAGAGGGTGGAACTGCTCTCATATCTATCAAGAGGGTGGAACCGCTTGCATATATCTATCAAGAGGGTGGAACTGCTCTCAGATGGATCAAGAGGGTGGAACTGCTCCCATATCCTCTCATATCTATCACTCATATCTATCAAGCGGGTGGAACTGCTCTAATATAGATCTATCAAGAGCGTGGAACTGCTCTCATATCTATCAAGAGGTGGAACTGCTCCCATATTTATCAAGAGGTGGAACTGCTCTCATATCTATCAAGAAGTGGAACTGCTCCCATATCTATCAAGAGGGTGGAACTGCTCTCATATCTATCAAGAGGGTGCAACTGCTCTCATATCTATCAAGAGGGTGGAACTGCTCTCATATAGATCTATCAAGAGCGTGGAACTGCTCCATATCTATCAAGGGGGTGGAACAGCTCTCATATCTATCAAGAGCGTGGACTGCTCTCATATCTATCAAGAGGGTGGAACTGCTCTCATATCTATCAAGAGGTGGAACTGCTCTCATATCTATCAAGAGGGTGGAACTGCTCTCATATCTATCAAGAGGGTGGAACAGCTCTCATATCTATCAAGAGGTGGAACTGCTCTCATATCTATCAAGAGGTGGAACTGCTCTCATATCTATCAAGAAGTGGAACTGCTCCCATATCTATCAAGAGCGTGGAACTGGTCTCATATCTATCAAGAGGGTGGAACAGCTCTCATATCTATCAAGAGCGTGGAACTGCTCTCATATCTATCAAGAGGGTAGAACTGCTCTCATATCTATCAAGAGGTGGAACTGCTCCCATATCTATCAAGAGGGTGGAACTGCTCTCATATCTATCAAGAGGGTGGAACAGCTCTCATATCTATTAAGAGGTGGAACTGCTCTTATATCTATCAAGAAGTGGAACTGCTCCCATATCTATCAAGAGGTGGAACTGCTCTCATATCTATCAAGAGGGTGGAACTGCTCTAATATAGATCTATCAAGAGGTGGAACTGCTCTCATATCTATCAAGAGGGTGGAACTGCTCTCATATCTATATCTATCAAGAGGGTGGAACTGCTCTCATATTTATCAAGAGGTGCAAGTGCTCTCATATCTATCAAGAGAGTCGAACTGCTCTCATATCTATCAAGAAGTGGAACTGCTCCCATATCTATCAAGAGGGAGGAACTGCTCCCATATCTATTTAGAGCGTGGAACTGCTCCCATATCTATCAAGAGGGTGGAACAGCTCTCATATCTGTCAAGAAGTGGAACTGCTCTCATATTTATCAAGAGGGTAGAACTGTTCTCATATCTATCAAGAGGGTGGAACTGCTCCCATATCTATTAAGAGCGTGGAACTGCTCCCATATCTATCAAGAGGGTGGAACTGCTCTCATATTTATCAAGAGGTGGAACTGCTCTCATATCTATCAAGAGGGTGGAACTGCTCTCATATCTATCAAGAGGGTGGAACTGCTCTCATATCTATCAAGAGGTGGAACTGCTCTCATATCTATCAAGATGTGGAACTGCTCCCATATTTATCAAGAGGGTGGAACAGCTCTCATATCTATCAAGAGCGTGGAACTGCTCTCATATCTATCAAGAGGGTAGAACTGCTCTCATATCTATCAAGAGGTGGAAATATC
Source organism: Mizuhopecten yessoensis (assembly GCF_002113885.1). Lineage (NCBI taxonomy): Eukaryota > Metazoa > Mollusca > Bivalvia > Pectinida > Pectinidae > Mizuhopecten > Mizuhopecten yessoensis. The sequence continues at coordinate 1,265,949 of NW_018480074.1, read as the reverse complement.
TATCAAGAGATGGAACTGCTCTCATATCTATCAAGGGGGTGGAACAGCTCTCATATCTATCAAGATGTGGAACTGCTCCCATATTTATCAAGAGGGTAGAACTGTTCTCATATCTATCAAGAGGGTGGAACTGCTCTCATATTTATCAAGAGGTGGAACTGCTCTCATATCTATCAAGATGGTGGAACTGCTCTCATATCTATCAAGAGGGTAGAACTGCTCTCATATCTATCAAGAGGTGGAAATATCTATCAAGAGATGGAACTGCTCTCATATCTATCAAGGGGGTGGAACAGCTCTCATATCTATCAAGATGTGGAACTGCTCCCATATTTATCAAGAGGGTAGAACTGTTCTCATATCTATCAAGAGGGTGGAACTGCTCCCATATATATCAAGAGGGTGGAACAGCTCTCATATCTATCAAGAGGTGGAACTGATCTCATATCTATCAAGAGAGAAGAACTGCTCTCATATCTATCAAGAGGGTGGAACTGCTCCCATATATATCAAGAGGGTGGAACAGCTCTCATATCTGTCAAGAGGTGGAACTGCTCTCATATTTATCAAGAGGGTAGAACTGCTCCCATATCTATCAAGAGGTGGAACTGCTCCCATATCTATCAAGAGGTGGAACTGCTCCCATATTTATCAAGAGGGTAGAACTGTTCTCATATCTATCAAGAGGTGGAACTGCTCCCATATCTATCAAGAGGTGGAACTGCTCCCATATTTATCAAGAGGGTAGAACTGTTCTCATATCTATCAAGAAGTGGGACTGCTCCCATATCTATGAAGAGGGTGGCACTGCTCTCATATCTATCAAGAAGTGGAACTGCTCCCATATCTATGAAGAGGGTGGCACTGCTCTCATATCTATCAAGAGGTGGAACTGCTCCCATATCTATCAAGAGGGTGGCACTGATCTCATATCTATCAAGAGGGTGGAACAGCTCTCATATCTATCAAGAGGTGGAACTGCTCTCATATCTATCAAGAAGTGGAACTGCTCCCATATCTATCAAGAGGGTGGAACAGCTCTCATATCTATCAAGAGGGTGGAACTGCTCTCATATCTATAAAGAGGTGGAACTGCTCTCATATCTATCAAAAAGGTGGAACTGCTCTCATATAGATCTATCAAGAGCGTGGAACTGCTCACATATCTATCAAGAGGGTGGAACAGCTCTCATATCTATCAAGAGGTGGAACTGCTCTCATATCTATCAAGAGGGTCGAACTGCTCTCATATCTATCAAGAGGGTAGAACTGCTCTCATATCTATCAAGAGGGTAGAACTACTTCCATATCTATCAAGAGGTGGAACAGCTCTCATATCTATCAAGAGGGTGGGACTGCTCTCATATCTATCAAGAGGGTGGGGCAGCTCTCATATCTATCAAGAGGGAGGAACTGCTCTAATATCTATCAAGAGGAGGAACTGCTCTCATCTATCAAGAGGGGGGAACTGCTCTCATATCTATCAAAATGGTGGAACTGCTCTCATATAGATCTATCAAGAGCGTGGAACTGCTCACATATCTATCAAGAGGGGGGAACAGCTCTCATATCTATCAAGACGGTGGGACTGCTCTCATATCTATCAAGAGGGTGGGGCAGCTCTCATATCTATCAAGAGGTGAAACTGCTCTCATATCTATCAAGAGGGTAGAACTGCTCTCATATCTATCAAGGGGTTGAACTGCTCTCATATCTATCAAGGGGGTGGAACTGCTCCATATCTATCAAATGCATGGAACTGCTCTCATATCAATCAAGAGGGTGGGACAGCTCTCATAACTATCAAGAGGGTGGAACTGCTCAATATCTATCAAATGCATGGAACTGCTCTCATATCAATCAAGAGGGTGGGACAGCTCTCATATCTATCAAGAGGGTAGAACTACTTCCATATCTATCAATAGGTGGAACAGCTCTCATATCTATCAAGACGGTGGGACTGCTCTCATATCTATCAAGAGGTTGGAACTGCTCTCATATCTACCAAGAGTGCTCTCATATCTATCAAGAGGGGGGGACTGCTCTCATATCTATCAAAAAGGTGGAACTGCTCTCATATAGATCTATCAAGAGCGTGGAACTGCTCACATATCTATCAAGAGGGTGGGACTGCTCTCATATCTATCAAGAGGCGGAACTGCTCTCATATCTATCAAAAAGGTGGAACTGCTCTCATATAGATCTATCAAGAGCGTGGAGCTGCTCACATATCTATCAAGAGGGGGGAACAGCTCTCATATCTATCAAGATGTGGAACATATCTGATATATATCTATCAAGAGGGTGGAACTGCTCACATATCTATCAAGAGGGTGGAACTACTCCATATCTATCAAATGCATGGAACTGCTCTCATATCAATCAAGAGGGTGGGACAGCTCTCATAACTATCAAGAGGGTGGAACTGCTCCATATCTATCAAATGCATGGAACTGCTCTCATATCTATCAAGAGGTGGAACTGCTCTCATACCTATCAAGAAGTGGAACTGCTCTCATATCTATCAAGAGGTGGAACTGCTCTCATATCTATCAAGGGGTTGAACTGCTCTCATATCTATCAAGAGGATGGAACTGCTCTCATATCTATCAAGAGGTGAAACTGCTCTCATATCTATCAAGAGGTTGGAACTGCTCTCATATCTATCAAGAGTGTGTAACTGCACACATATTTATCAAGAGGGTGGAACTGCTCTCTTATCTATCAAGAGGGTGGAACAGCTCTCATATCTATCAATATGTGGAACATATCTCATATAGATCTATCAAGAGGGTGGAACTGCTCTAATATCTATCAAGAGGTGGAACTGCTCTCATATCTATCAAGAGGGTAGAACTGCTCTCATATCTATCAAGAGGTGGAACTGCTCTCATATCTATGAAGAGGTTGGAACTGCTCTCATATCTACCAAGAGTGTGTAACTGCACACATATTTATCAAGAGGGTGGAACTGCTCTCTTATCGGACAGTTTGGTCCATTAAGGAGGTTGAACTGCTCTCATACCTGATTGGTATATAGTCCATCAAGAGGATGGAACTGTTCATGTAGGCCATCTAAAGGATAGCACTGCTCCCATATCTGACTGGTTTTAAGTCTGTCTAGACAATATTCCACAATACTGGAAGTATTTTCCATTGTGAGGACACATTACAACACATTGAAATTACATAAATACACATTTACTTATTCACAGATATTCACACATATATTATTGATTGAAAACCATTGCTTTCTTAGTACATAACGTATTGCAGTTTGTTTTGAATGAGAATATCTCATTCTTTTGGTATGTCAAGCAGTCGGCAATAGAATCTTACAGCTCATTCATCATAACAAAAAACAACCCATTATTATCTATCGCAGAATTTTCTTGCACTTAAAATATATCCTTTGTCTTTAAATTATCCATGGGGAGGGTCGTGAAAGTCCTCTTATGGTTTATGTACATTAACACCTATGGCAATGGAGATGTGTCATTAACATTTCTTACACATTATATGGACAATAGCAATCTTAAGTATTCAAATGTACTCTCTGGACAAATATGTCCTGTCAGCCTGGTGTTGGATGCATGGTCATTGATAAGTGTTAGTTGGACATACATCTTGATTGTATATGTAGGTTAGGTGGCAAATGTGTACTTAACATGTTTTAGAGTACAATAAATCTCCTAAGCTTTTGTCCAAGCATCATATACCACTTTACTGAATATCCATGAAATATAGAGAAGTATATATTGTTTCAATGTCACACTGCTGTAATACAACCGACACCATCTTCCCAAATTTTCTGATGGAATGATGTCTTAAGTTTTGCTCTTATGTAAAACTAAGCTTTAGAGATATATTTTTTTAATGTAAACAGAGGTTGATATAAAAAGTGACACAATTTTCAGTGTTTTTAGCTCACCTGGCCCGAAGGGCCATGTGAGCTTATCCCATGGTGCAGCATCCGTCGTCCGGCGTCCGGCATCCGGCGTCCGTCAACTTTTTCCTTTAAAATGCTACTTGTCCTGAATGGCTCAGAGGATTTTGACCAAATTTGGTCAGGAGCATCATTGGCCAAAGGGTTCTCAGTTTTGTATAAACGGAGGGTATAACCCCCCTGGGGGCAGAGGGGCGGGGCCAAATAGGGGGAAAATAGGTAAATCTTTAAAAATCTTCTTCTTCTCAACCAATAGAAGGATTTTGACCAAATTTGTCCTAGAGCATCTTTGGACAAAGGAGACTCAAGTTTGTATAAACGGAGGGTGTGGCCTCTTTGGGGGCAGAGGGGCGGGGCCAAATAGGGGAAGTAGAGGATTTTTTCTCTCCTACTATACAAGTGAAGGGATTTAAACCAAATGCAGTCTGAAGCTTGGTCAGGAGCATCATTGGCCAAAGGGTTCTCAGTTTTGTATAAACGGACGGTATAGCCCCCCCTCGGGGCAGAGGGGCGGGGCTAAATAAGGGGAAAAAAGGTAAATCTTTAAAAATGTTCTTCTTCTCAACCAATTGAAGGATTTTGACCAAATTTGTCCTAGAGCATCTTTGGACAAAGAAGACTCAAGTTTGTATAAACGGAGGGTGTGGCCCCTCTGGGGGCGGAGGGGCGGGGCCCAATAGGGGAAATAGAGGATTTTTTTTCTCCTGCTATACAAGTGAAGGGATTTTAACCAAATGCAGTCTGAAGCATGATTAGGGACAAAAGAATCAATTTTGTATAAACTGAGGTGTGTGGGCCTCCTTCTAAGGGCAGATGGGTGGGGCCCATTAGGGGAAATAGAGGAAAACATCAAATATCCTTCTCCTTTTGTACCGATGAAGGGATTTTGACCAAATTTGGTCTGGAGCATCATTGGCCAAAGGGTTCTCAGTTTTGTATGAACGGAGGGTATGGTCCCCCTGGGGGCAGAGGGACGGGGCCAAATAGGGGAAAATAGGTAAATCTTTAAAAATCTTCTCCTCAACCAATTGAAGGATTTTGACCAAATTTGTCCTAGAGCATCTTTGGACAAAGGAGACTCAAGTTTGTATAAACGGAGGGTGTGGGCCTTCTGGCGGCATAGGAGCGGGGCCCAATAGGGGAAATAGAGGATTTTTTTTCTCCTACTATACAAGTGAAGGGATTTAAACCAAATGCAGTCTGAAGCATGCTTAGGGAGAAAAGAATCAATTTTGTTTAAACTGAGGTGTGTGGATTCCCCTTCTTTGGGGCAGATTAGTGGGGCCCATTAGGGGAAATAGAGGAAAACATTAAAGATCCTTCTCCTTCTGTACCGTTGAAGGGATTTTAACCTAACCAAACTTGTTTTAGAGAATCTTTGGGCAAAGGGAATTGAATATTTATAAATGGAAGATGCAACTTTGTTACTTGTACTCCTTTGATAAACCTGAATGGTACTCAGCAGGTTTTAAATTGAAAAATAAAATACCAGGTGAGCTATTAAGGCCCCTGGGCCTCTTGTTCTTTGGTTAGTCTCATTATAACAGCATGACATCAAAAGTGCTCACAGCTGGCATTATGATCAGGTGTTCCACATTTTCATTTACCGGTAGAAAGAGTTTTGAGATTTAGAATGAAAACGATATTAATTGGGGCAATAGTGTTTGAGGGGTTGGTTTACTTGATTGATTGATGTGGACATATCTAGGTCTAATTCAACTTCAATTTAATTAAACATAAAGGACCTGGACCAGATGACCTGTTTGAATTAGGAGGAATATTTGACTCATCCAAGCTCCTACTGATGATAGATTGTGTTAATAAAGTATGTTTTGTGTTAGTTGGTCAATGAGAATACTTCACATTTATACTGGGTACAAGTATGTATGACTTCACTATTCATCTTGTTAGGGTACAAGTATACATGTATGACTTCACTATTCATCTTGTTAGGGTACAAGTATGTATGACTTCACTATTCATCTTGTTAGGGTTCAAGTATGTATGACTTCATTATTCATCTTGTTAGGGTACAAGCATGTATGACTTCACTATTCATCTTGTTAGGGTTCAAGTATGTATGACTTCACTATTCATCTTGTTAGGGTACAAGTATGTATGACTTCACTATTCATCTTGTTGAAGAGTAACGGTTATTATGTAAGAAAGCTTAGTTTGTGTTTGAAGTAGACGACGGAAACATTTTGGCAAGCTTGGCATGGGTAATTATGTAGTAAGGACTTAGGTTTAAGCGTGATGAGGAGGTTCAGCTGTTCACACTAGTGTATTTATGTATGTAAAACACCTCGGGAGACGCATCATAAGGGAGGGGAAAATGTAGGCAAAGACGGATGGCAAAGGACTTGAAATTTCCTGGAATTGAAGCTTTAAGACAGAAAATCTGTGAAATCCATCTACATTACACCCCTGGGAGACAGTGTAGTCCAGGGCTCACATCCCTATTATTGATCAGCCCGCAATACAACTGGAATGCATGCTTGATTTTAACAGATGTCAATTGATATAGATTGCTATGGGTTCCTTCTACTTCAAGTAAACCTGTTACATCAGGGATTTCTATCCCAGGCAAGAAAACTTTGAACCAATTCTTTTTTTCCAGCCCGTCATTTAGTTAAAATATTACATGTTCATCGAATCTAGCTAATTGAAATTCAGCAAACATGTAATTAAAGTTTTGTCTTGAATTAGTTTTTAGATGTACAAGGCTGATCTTTAATTTGACGAAGAACTACCTTTTTTATCATTTTCGTTGGAATGTTGTGTGCGTTAGTTATCGATGTATACACCATATTGTGTTAGCTGAGTGAAGATAGATTGATCACACATATCATTGATAACAATGTCTAAAACTCAAAGTTAGATCTGATCAATTATTATGGAACTTTTTCTTTACATAAGAATATCATTCATGGGAATGATGGAAGGTGTATCACTTTCAGTTGTTTGGACTTCTGACAATTCATGTTATAAACTGATAGATTGTCCTCTTGAAGCTATATATAATACTTGGTACTTACACGTATATGTAGTTTTATTCAGACACTTTCAATTCATATGAGGATATTATAAAAAGGTATAAAATACCATACTATAAAGTAAATTAATAGATAAAAACATACAACATTCATCACTTTCAAAAATACAGGTATTGCACAAAGTGTCTTGAGATAATTATGCTATGATGTACGATATGTTGATCCATTGTTTCAACTTTATTGTAAAGAAAGAATAAGCTAGGGTCATGCTATTTTGTATGTAGTGTACAGGGGTAAAAGGCTATTACATTGTTCAAATAGATTACCTTGACCCATTTTCAAGGTCACAGTGTTGAAAACTCCCTCAAGAACCTCAATGCCTAGAATTAGATGAACCACGTGGCCTAGAATAATGATGTTTAGCTTGTAGCTTGCTGTGGTAAAAGGCTGTCGAGATAAAACACCTTGACCATTGTGAAATATTATAGGAGTCTAATTTATAAAATATCATACAACTTCCCAAGAACTACAATGGCTGAAGGAATACTATAATGTTATTCAGCACTAACTTCTAGTGATAAAGAGCTTTTCAAATTCTAGGATGTTCAAGTAAATATGTAATTCAATACGATAGCTATTGCTTCTATATACATATACATATAGCTAGCGATATTAGCCTTTCAGCTTAAGATAGTTTTTGCTAACAACATTAAGAAACAAGTGAGATATACAGGCATCATGGATGTCTCATTATATACTTTCACTACATGGTTTAATTCCTGAACTGCGACAGTTTTGCCATGAATAAAGGAATTTGGCTGGTATTAAAACGTTGTCCGACTACCAAGGTTTGTGACGTGAATAAATTATAAAATATACAAACAACATTATTTTTTGCCAATATGGCTAACAGTAATGCTAAATATTGCATTTTATGTGATGATTTTAAAGTCCAACTGATTTACATTTAGGTTTCCCACCACTTATATAAACTTACATGTGGACACTTTAAACTATTGGTTATCTCGGTCTATTGACCACTTAATAATGTTAAGTACGATCACTTGAGACCAATTTTCACTTAATTGTGTTGATCAATTAAATGAACACTACTACTGTTATGTATAGGAGGCTGAGGAATCCACATTGATGGTAAGTATAATATAGCACACAAGATGACAGTTGCAAAGTATTCCTGTCTATTCTATACAGGTGTTTCTTGCTTTCAAATGTACATTACCCATAGCTACCTTATAGAATATGAAATTAATCAGTTTAGCATTGCCTACCCTGATTTGCTGATTTTGTAAATCACTGCTTGCCATAAGGACAATTTTACATGATGGTGTATTTGGTCAACATACATGTGAGCTTATACCTTGGTATGGAATCCATTCATCTCTTAATCTGTATGTCAAATAATCTGTAAAGTCTTCTTCTCAAGAAGTCCTAAAGACTTTTTAAAATGATTTTGGTAGGAAGTTAGAAAGAGAAAGGGATTCAGTTTCTTGTGTAGAGGAAGGCGATGACCATCCCTAGTGCCAGAGGGATAGCAACCTGAAGGGAAAATTGTGAATGAATCTCTTTTGAAGATGTATGGCAGTGTGACTTATTTAAAGATAACTTTATAAAATATTCCTGGAGAAAAGTGGTAATTTTGTTGTTGAAATGAATGGGGTTCAGAGGCATGATAAGGAATATAGTGATAATTCATTAAAATGTGAACACAGTTATTAAACATCAGTACCAACTGAACTTTAACATAAGTACCAACTGAACTTAAACATCAGTACCAACTGAACTTAAACATCAGTACCAACTGAACCTTAACATCAGTACCAACTGAACTTAAACATCAGTACCAACTGAACTTAAACATCAGTACCAACTGAACTTTAACATCAGTACCAACTGAACTTTAACATCAGTACCAACTGAACTTTAACATCAGTACCAACTGAACTTTAACATCAGTACCAACTGAACTTTAACATCAGTACCAACTGAACTTTAACATCAGTACCAACTGAACTTTAACATCAGTACCAACTGAACTTTAACATCAGTACCAACTGAACTTTAACATCAGTACCAACTGAACTTTAACATCAGTACCAACTGAACTTTAACATCAGTACCAACTGAACTTTAACATCAGTACCAACTGAACTTTAACATCAGTACCAACTGAACTTTAACATCAGTACCAACTGAACTTTAACATCAGTACCAACTGAACTTTAACATCAGTACCAACTGAACTTTAACATCAGTACCAACTGAACTTTAACATCAGTACCAACTGAACTTTAACATCAGTACCAACTGAACTTTAACATCAGTACCAACTGAACTTTAACATCAGTACCAACTGAACTTTAACATCAGTACCAACTGAACTTTAACATCAGTACCAACTGAACTTTAACATCAGTACCAACTGAACTTTAACATCAGTACCAACTGAACTTTAACATCAGTACCAACTGAACTTTAACATCAGTACCAACTGAACTTTAACATCAGTACCAACTGAACTTTAACATCAGTACCAACTGAACTTTAACATCAGTACCAACTGAACTTTAACATCAGTACCAACTGAACTTTAACATCAGTACCAACTGAACTTTAACATCAGTACCAACTGAACTTTAACATCAGTACCAACTGAACTTTAACATCAGTACCAACTGAACTTTAACATCAGTACCAACTGAACTTTAACATCAGTACCAACTGAACTTTAACATCAGTACCAACTGAACTTTAACATCAGTACCAACTGAACTTTAACATCAGTACCAACTGAACTTTAACATCAGTACCAACTGAACTTTAACATCAGTACCAACTGAACTTTAACATCAGTACCAACTGAACTTTAACATCAGTACCAACTGAACTTTAACATCAGTACCAACTGAACTTTAACATCAGTACCAACTGAACTTTAACATCAGTACCAACTGAACTTTAACATCAGTACCAACTGAACTTTAACATCAGTACCAACTGAACTTTAACATCAGTACCAACTGAACTTTAACATCAGTACCAACTGAACTTTAACATCAGTACCAACTGAACTTTAACATCAGTACCAACTGAACTTTAACATCAGTACCAACTGAACTTTAACATCAGTACCAACTGAACTTTAACATCAGTACCAACTGAACTTTAACATCAGTACCAACTGAACTTTAACATCAGTACCAACTGAACTTTAACATCAGTACCAACTGAACTTTAACATCAGTACCAACTGAACTTTAACATCAGTACCAACTGAACTTTAACATCAGTACCAACTGAACTTTAACATCAGTACCAACTGAACTTTAACATCAGTACCAACTGAACTTTAACATCAGTACCAACTGAACTTTAACATCAGTACCAACTGAACTTTAACATCAGTACCAACTGAACTTTAACATCAGTACCAACTGAACTTTAACATCAGTACCAACTGAACTTTAACATCAGTACCAACTGAACTTTAACATCAGTACCAACTGAACTTTAACATCAGTACCAACTGAACTTTAACATCAGTACCAACTGAACTTTAACATCAGTACCAACTGAACTTTAACATCAGTACCAACTGAACTTTAACATCAGTACCAACTGAACTTTAACATCAGTACCAACTGAACTTTAACATCAGTACCAACTGAACTTTAACATCAGTACCAACTGAACTTTAACATCAGTACCAACTGAACTTTAACATCAGTACCAACTGAACTTTAACATCAGTACCAACTGAACTTTAACATCAGTACCAACTGAACTTTAACATCAGTACCAACTGAACTTTAACATCAGTACCAACTGAACCTTAACATCAGTACCAACTGAACTTTAACATCAGTACCAACTGAACTTTAACATCAGTACCAACTGAACTTTAACATCAGTACCAACTGAACTTTAACATCAGTACCAACTGAACTTTAACATCAGTACCAACTGAACTTTAACATCAGTACCAACTGAACTTTAACATCAGTACCAACTGAACTTTAACATCAGTACCAACTGAACCTTAACATCAGTACCAACTGAACCTTAACATCAGTACCAACTGAACCTTAACATCAGTATAAACTGAACCTTAACATCAGTACCAACTGAACTTTTTGGCTCACTTGCATCTTCTATTGTATTTCTTCACATGTTCGGGCGAAGCCGTTAGACGTACAATAAAGAAACCAACCTATCCTGAGCTTGTTGCGATTGAATATTGCCTTTAGTTTCCCGTTCCTCAATCGCCCTGCATACCCCTGGGTATCCAAGCAAGGGATAATTGAACCTACAGAACCTAGATCAGAAGTACGGCGTTGGCTCTACACCCGATGATTTCTATTGTATTTTATATAGCAATCCTAATAAAATAGCTTAAGATGAAAAGATCATTCATTTTGTTAATCTTTCTCAAAATAGTGATGATAAATTAGTTTACTTTCTATAGTTGTTCAAGGAAAGAATTTGAATCAATTATACTATTTCTGACATTGAATTGAATGCCACCAATATATATAGTTGTTCATTTAAGGTCAACGTCATTTGGTTGGAGTTCTTCTAAAACAAAAAAACAAAACTTTTGCATGAAAACAGGGCCAGGGCATATCATGTTTTAAAACCATACTTTGCTGATCTACAAATACATGTCTAATGCATTTTGATGATGTTTACTCGAAATATATGTGTACTTTTTCAAATATATATTTACATACAGTAACAGCTGGTAATCTATATATAGTGTTTGTCAGATGAATGATTTCGTGTTTTAGTAATTATCACATTTCTTGCAAGCAATAAAAGTTCAGCTTACATTATTACTAAAATATACTTATCAGCAGCAATGATCTAGCAAAATAACTTTATTTAAAGCATAATCTAATGATGAGTCAAGCTTACCTTTCAGAAACTGAGCGTAAACATTTAAATTTGTGTTCAATATTGTACATGTACCAGTATAAAATGTAGCGACAAAAACATGTTTCAAACAGACTTCTTATTGGTATGTATACCAGCAGAACATAAAATATTATGAATCATCAAATTTGTGCTTGATATGGTGTAGGCGTTCAGTATGTATACATGTTTAGACACATACCTATATGTCCCTCTAACATAATGTAAAGGTACACAGGACATCTATCTGTCTTAGTTGGAGGTAATATTGACCAAAGTCCTTTTACTCTTGGTTCACACAATTATTGCTGTAGAAGGCAGGTTTAGCTGTTGATAGTTTCCATAGACAGGCCTCACTTAGTCCTGGACAGAACAAAGACTTAAATGGGGGATTGATGGAAAACTGGTGTTGAAAGGTTTAATTAAGCAATGAATTTATATATCCTTCCCTATGTAGATCTGGGGAAACTACTGTATATGGATTACTCAAAAGGTCCAGACTTTCAGCCACTTAAAGTACTTGTGTAAGATTTTGCCACACAATCAGCATAGAAACATACATACATGAAGTTAACCCACAGGAGTTATAATTATATAATGAATCTGTTTGACCACTGTCTTCAAATTGTACACGCCTCAATATTCTGTACCATTGCACAGCGACATTTTCAATGATCTGTGGGGACCTATCCAATTGGAGAAGATGCTAATAGTATTGGCCTCGGTGACAATAATTTGACCCTGCTGTCAACAATGGCTTATCCTTTATTACCGCAACCTATTGACAGATGTCGGCAGCATGTTTTACTACACATTGTATTTCCCTTGTGGCAATCTGATGATGTTTCTGTGATCTTCTGTCAATAAAGCTGGACTCGAGAAAGACCCCGATGGTAGCCATAATCACGAGGCACCATTTTATCCCAAAACAGGGCTAAAGTCTCCAAGAGAGGTCTTACAGGCTAGGGTTTCCGTTTCAGTGTCATGATTGATCAGCCAATATCTACTTAGCAAAGATACAGAGGCTGGCAGATCTTCTGTCGAATCTATGGGGACGTTTTCTGTCATATCACATATATAAAATCTGTGGCATATTCTCTATCCATGCTATATACAGGGATTATCTTCTTTCATATCACATTGCATGCTGACAGCCCACAACGCATCACAGACCTGCAGCATAGTCATGATATACCAAGGAACATATAAAAAACACACCAGTACAAGTTGGTATGCCAGTCGGGCCGAGATGAGATGGGGTTTACCCAGCAGAACAGAGCTTCTTGTAAATGTCAATACGAGTCCTGTGTATGCTAGTCATGCACCGGGGACTGCCTTATTACTTTGTTTATGACAATATGGAATGATGGTTTAAACCTGTTTGTATTCCCATTTATTATTCATCCCTTTAAAGGACGATCAGTACTTGTCATCTCTTCCATGAAAACGCCACTCCGGGGGAGCTTGTAACATGATTACAGAAACTTGTGGGAGTACAGTCAGTTCATAGTGTTTATCAGTGCATTCAAATGGCTTTAGACATTATGAAATACATTTCCTAGAGATTTCAATAGAAACACACGTGATTTTGTTTTAACATTGCAAATTATTACAAACTATCAATCAAATTCAGGTGGTCGG
>NW_018480074.1:1224305-1252343 GCF_002113885.1 Mizuhopecten yessoensis | reverse complement strand
GGGGGGGGGATGGTGCAGTGGGTAGCGCACTTGCCTTTCACCAAGGCGATTCCCCCGATTGGACATGAAAAAGTTGGGGTCACCTGCCCGACAACGTGCGTTTTCTCCGGGTACTCCAGTTTCCTCTAACACTAAGACCCCCCACGCGCTAACATCCAGGCCAACAAGAGTGATTAATATAAGTTGAAATAACCTGTTTCATAATTGTTGTAAAATAAATAAAGTTTATATTTTTATATCAAATTCAGAAAGCAGAAATCTATCTGGACACCACCATAGTTTTTGCTTTGGAATCAGAGTTGTCTGTTTCATGGGGGTTGCCATTTTGGATAAGATAATAGCTATGAAATATAGGTTCTAGAAGTTTTTCTCATTTTCTAATAATTTTGTCGCACAATTCGGAAAAACATTTTGGAAATAAAACAACAGTTTTAAAGATTAAAATAGCAACTTTACCATTAACACAATATTCCATTAGACCTGAAATGCCTACAGAAGGTTCTATGTGTGGCACATACAGCTACCAATATTCTCACTCCCAGCAAGTGGTGATCTTAACAGGAAAAAGCTACGTGGAAACCATTATTCTGCTTACATCGTTTCAATTTTGTGCTGACTTGAGAGTGCTTTTTAATTTTGCTGCATATTTATTTTGAAAAGGGGAAAAAAGGCTGAAAAATTGAAGTAGGATAGACACTAATTTTGATAGCATCACATATTGATATGGGAAGGATGTATAGCCATGTATTTACAGGTTATTGGTAACTTCTAAAATACAGAAGAACTATATTCTATGCAAACAAGGATAACCTAACTCAAGTCTTAGCTGTTAGCCATCAGGGTCTTGCTGTTCAAAATCTGCTTATCTAATCAGAGGTTCTTGCAAATTTTTCATGGAGCATATTTTCGAAAATGTTAAAATTCAAAACAGAAACAACCTTGTATGTGTAAAGATTAAAAATGATCAGCCGAAATCTTAGAGTAACACTGTGTATCAGGGGCAATATCAAGGCTGAACTATGTGTAAATGTTTACAAAAGGTTTTCATTCAGATTGTAATAGAGTTGTATATAGATCGTAAGTTTATAATTATTTCATTATCACCAGACATAGTAATGAAATTTTGCATATAGACTGAATTTTCCAGTTGTTTTTACTGTTAACATAGCATAAATATTTTACAGAGCTTTTATACGATTACAGCGCAAGCAAAAGCCAGTACCAGTACTGCTATAATTCTTTTCATTACGGGATAATTGTGAGTAACTAAAGGAGATTTAACAATAACAAGCAGAGGGACACAGTCATTGCTCGTATTACTCAGAGCATTACGTATAGGAACCAAGGTATAATGATCTATTGTATGCATGTTATGCATGGTCTGTTAAGCTCTACAAAATCCTCATTTCCTCCTGTACAGAATGTACACAGTGATGATACCACTATGATGAGTTCAAAGTCCAGGAACAAAGGGGTACTTATTCTGATATAGGCACTTAACAATAGTCATCAAATACCAGTCATAATATTGGTCTGCTATTTGGCTGCTGGCATAGTTCCTGAGGGTAACGGCTGATATTTACACAGATATTGTATATATACATGTATAACATGTGTCTGATTTATATATTACGTTACAAAACGCATATTGATCTGTTGAAACATGTGTATATTGGTTATAATTTAAAATGTTATCGGCATTGAGCACCGAGTATGGTAGAGATGTATTGGTCATGTTCTGTGTTTTACGAAGGTCTGTGAGAGAAAGCCATATGTCCAATTAGCTTGTGCTAAATATATATCATTCTCATCGATTGAAACAATTAGCTTGGCTTTGTTAGATTTCTTTTTAATCAAAATTAAACTGCCACAAATCTCTCTTTTGTGTTGTGTTTGTTCATATAAGAAGTTGAGTCGTGGATGAATAGTTAATGATAAGTAGCCCTTGATCAGGAGCTTTGTGAACTACAGCTGCCAATTACATAATTACTCAATATAGGATTTCGTATGTAACGTCTAGGAATATACCTTCCAAATTACTTTTTTTTGGTTCAGCCTCCTTTTTCCTTCAGAAATGGATGAGGCCAGCACTTGAGCTATGAATAATGTAGTTGAGGTAATGCTTGCTTATATACAGTAGGTAGAAGGCAAGACGAGGTGTAATTTGGTAATGTCTACTACATATACTGGCTTCAGGCTCCCTATGTTTGGTGTACATGTTCTCCATAGCTCCAAAGGTGGACGTAAAGTAGGGTAGGGTCTCTCATTGATCCTCAGACAGATGTATTACACTTACAGGCTGATGTTCCTCACCATAAAGATAGCCAAATGTCTGAGGAATTTAGATAACAATCCAGCGTTAAGGTATTTTATCACAATTTATTGCAATATAATGGTTTTACATATCATAAATAATAAAATTGAAGGTGATTGTTCAGCGTTGTGAGAGGACCTTTGTTCAAGGTCATATCTTTTAGAGTATCTTCATTCAAGGTGTTGTCTGAGGACTATTTTGCCCAGGGTCATTACTGTAGGAAACCTGTGTTAAGGTTATGTTTGTGGGAGTGCTTTGTTGAAGGAATGAATTTGCTCATGGCCATATCTGCATACAATTGTTGAAAGTTATAACTGAGAGTAGACATACCTTTACAATAGTTCAGACAGTATCTCATCTGATGGCAGATGTAACAGACCTTAAGGGTTTGTTTTTACCTCGATTGGACAAAAAGTTGAGCTTTTGCAAACCATCGCCGAGGTGACACAGGGGTAAAATTTGATTAAACCCTCAGACACAAGATATTTTGAAGAACCAAAGTGCTCAGAATTATGATATTTACCCACTCGCTTTCTGTCATTGAGTGAAAAAATAAACGACATTGTCCCATATATTAAAAGCCACATGGGTAAAATCTGTTAAGACATTCAAACAACTTCCTCCTATGAACCAAAATACCTTTTATATATATAATAATCATAATATTTGACCAGCAGCTTTCTGAAATGTAGTGCTATGAACTTTTTGAAAAGAATAACTGATATATTTCAAGGTCACATGGGAAAAATCTGCTAAAATAACCATGATTTTTTCTGAATAACTGAAAACTAGAGTGATGATATTTGACATAGATTGCTTCAAATTTTGTTAAACAAAACAACCTTGACCGATATTCAAGGTCATAGTTCACAATTGTAAACCATTGAAATAACTTCTTTTTAGAACCAAAAGGCTTAGAATAATGATCTTTGACCAGTAGTTTGCTGAAGTGTAGTGCTACAAAGTTTGATAAAAGAATACCTTGATCCCTATTCAAGGCCATAAGGTTTAGATTTGCTTAAAGATTCAAACAGCTTCTTGAGAACAGACCGGCATGACATTTGGCCTAGTGCTTTGAAATGAGCCACAGGCCATTTTGTGAAAAAAGAGGCCACTTCAATCAGGGGAGCATCTTTAAGGTTCCTTGGGCTTCTTGTTACCAATCAATTTTTAAACAGCTACGCTACCAAACATAGATCTGTGGATTTTAACTTAATTTAGTACATGTATGTAGCACCCATGGGTTAAGGTGATTAAATTCTGTAGGAAAGACGATAATGAAGAGAGACTGGTCTCAAAAGGGAATGTTTATTTTCAAAAAACAAGATGAGCTATTAAAGGTGGTTTAACAATCATTATATATACATATATATTAATTATTTATGCATAAAAAAAGAAAATATTGCAGAACACTCTGTTATTGACTGCTAACTGGCTTTCAGTGTGAGTTATAGTGAGGAGGGGACGATGAGGTGGCAACATTTGTATGATAGCTTTATTGTGCTTTGCCAAGAAGTTCATAAATGTGTACACTTTACCGTAACTACTTCACTACAAAGACCGAAGTATTGGCCAAAACACATCATCACACGATTGTTTCCTCGGAGGAGGATAAAAATAACAGATCTGCCAAATGTGATATAACAGGTGGGTTCTCATAAAGCACACTGGTTCACTACAGAACACTGTTTGTGACTGTGGAAGTGATTTTGATCTGTTCCCAAGAGAGACCTTGTTTACTAACCATTCTGACCCTTTTTCCTTAGTTACAATGCACAGATAGCTGTTAGACTCTTAAACAGAATAAATACTTACAGACATGCACAGATGGCGGTTGACCTGTATATATGTATATTATTAGCTAGTTCCAATTTTCCCATAGATATTAGTTAGCTAGCTGTATATGTTATCCGGTTTTACACTATAAATAAATATAGACAAAGGTATTATCTACATCCAATTGTTTATATATATATCCAAATATCTGCTTGGGTAAAAACCTTCATTTTTGGGTTCCTGGGAACACTGTAACACATGAACATGAAGGTTTCAGATTTGTTTCAAAGGAGTCCTGGTCATGACCTGGACATTTTTATTTTTTTTATTGTTTTTTACCCTGAAATAACCGTTTTAAGATTGTGAATGTTTATGTTAGGTATAACTAAAAGGTATTATGTTTAAATATTTGTGTTGAATATTGTGTTCAGATGACTAGAAAAACATCCTTAAGATACAATGGGTTTTATATCCAAATTATAAATAATGATGTAAGACTTAACTTGGGTAATGCTCTTAGAAATAGATGTACAATTGTACTATATAATAGTAAGAAGTAATGAGGCAGCTTAAAAGAACAATGATATTCTTGAAGGACCCAGACATCTTGTTTAAGTTTAATTGGAAAGGGTACATTAAGTGATAGTGTTTGCTGGTTTGAGGGAGGTTCAGTGGTTTCTTAGTTTCTGGCTGTGTATTTATAATTTATTACTATAGACTACACAATGTTAAATATTTACCATTATGCTTTTATGGATGCAATTTTTCAGTATCTTCTGTAGCATATTGCTATGTTTATAACCTATTGCTTGGTTGTATAATACATTATCAAGCTCTATGGGTACTTCTTAGCTCTGTGGGAGCGGGATTTTTTAAGGAAGGATATGAAGTTCATTCTGACTACGTTATACTTTTTTGTCATAAATTTAGGTCAAGCTTGATGTAGAAATAATTGAAGACATACATGTATGTGACTGGACCCTTAATTGATGTCCTCAAACATAGTGGTACCGAGATCTAGAAAAAGGAGTGTTCATTGTATCATATGGTAAATTATGAAAGTGTTATCAGATGAGTTTGATCATATACATGTACATGTAAAAAATAGTTGTCTTTAACTTTAATTGCACAAAATACATCAATATTTCAAAGTGGATTGTTGGTAGGTTCACAATGTGTATATTGCACTATGTATATATTGAAGTACAGTTTTGTTATAAAAAAGGTACATCTTTGTTATATACATTTGTGTATATATATATATATATACCTATATTTGATTTGTGTTCTTTAGGAGCAGCCAGAGGAGAAGAGAGAACTGACCAACCCCATCAAGAACCGGGGATGTACCGACATCATCGTCCTCCTTATCTTCATCCTCTTCTGGGCTGGCATGGTTTGTATATTAACAAAGCTTCTTGATATTACATTTTATATATCTGTGTAATTAGAAATGGGAAAATGCACAGCCAGACCAAGGTTCGAACCCAAGACCCTCCAAACTCTAGATGGACACTCTACCAATCGAGGTACCTGGTCCCGGTGGATCGACCCAGTCCAGTTCTGCTGCATTCCTTCGTCCTTTTTCTAAGTCTTCGCCCACGAGGCACAACTATTTACAACCCAGATTCGGGTATCCCTTTACCAAGCATACACCAAATGCTTGAAGAAATAGGAGCAGAAAAATGCATGACCAGACTGGGGTTCGAACCTGGGACCCTCAGAACTCTATTGGTCGCCGAAGATCGACCCCATCCAGTTCCGCTACATTTATATATTGTCTATCCTATTGTGTGAAATTTTTCAGTAAGCAACCATTGTTCGTAAATTTTAATGTATAATGTATATCAGGATCATTATACCGCTACTACTGGTAACTGATTGTCCAGCCTGTCTAGTATGCATAATTATGTTCATACTCCATATAATAATTATATCTGTATATTAGGTCTTATTGAGCTTCATTTATTAAACCGTACAGGATGACTTCTGTTGATTTGATGGGGCACCCTATTAGTTTTGGGGTCAAAATTATAGGTCAAGGTCATTTGTGGCTAAAACAAAATTGTTTCCAGACTGTCTGTAGAGAGTTTTTCTAACTAGGACCTACAAATGTTCGAGTCAAAATGTTAAAAGCCAAGATCACAGTGACCAGTTGTGTGAAATTAAATCATATTCTAACTTTGAATGAAATATTTCCATGAATAACTTACCATTTTCATGTCTTGAAACTAAAGTGAAGGTGAAATAAAATATTGTCAAAGATATAATGTAATGCTTATCGGAGCAGTACATGTAGATTTTAGGGGGCTGTATAGTTTTAGCTGAAACTTCTTAAATTGATGTATCATGACTAGAATGTGTGTCTTGATAGTGGCACAGATTCAAAATGTCTAGTGAATATTTATGAATTAACAAATTTTACTTTTATTAAGGGAAGAAATATTCTTTTCATTTACAATTTCAGATCATCAAGAACAGACTATTAAAACATAATCAATGAAATATCTTTTAACAGAAAATTAACAAAAGAAATTACAGTGCCCTTGTAACATGTTACAATTACTCCATGTTTCAGATATACATTGCTGTGTTTTCTGTGATGCATGGCGATGCCTTTCGCCTGGTGTATGGTTACGACAGCTTTGGCAACACCTGTGACGAGGACAACACTGGGCGATCCATACCCAATGTCTCCCTCTCTGGCATGAACATGAAAAGCAGATCGTAAGTCTCCATACAAAAAATCTGGTCCAATTGAAATACTTGATGATAAGAGTCTGAACCTTCTGAACTATTGGTAAAGGACAATGCAGACAAAGGCACAGTGACAAACAGATATTTATAACTGTACATGATGTTTACATTTAATGATGACAGTGTGTAAATATCAGAATATTGGGCATGTGATGAAATTAGCTTGAACTTACACACAGGGATGTCAGTGATTTGTTGCACTATGATTTAAAGAAATGCTCTACTTTCAAAATCTATGGTCACAAAACCAATCGGCCGAGATTGTCCTGGGAGGTAGGGTGTGTGCGGGGGTGGGTGAGAATGATGACTGAAGCTTGGCTCTGGCTGGTGTTGTGACACTAGGTTTTGTAGACGATATTTCTCTTATATACAAGTGTCTGATTTTTTCAGATCGGGAAGGAGGTAGGATTCATATCTCACTGTTTCTTTTTGAAATGCGATGTAGATCTATACATAACCAAAGTTGTCTCTTCTTCAAACTGTTGCTAGCAATCTGATGATGGTGGTTGGTTGTGTTTAGCATCATGTATCTCCTATTTTGAATGGGGAGGTACGCACAGCTTTTGTACTAAATATGTTGAACAAATGTCCTGTATACTGTTTGTCATGACTTCTATTGGTAGACTATTCTTGTAGTGTGTGCTGTTAACATATAATGATATAAAAAACTATTTAGATGTAGTGAAACCCTGAGGTTAAATAGTTTCAATGATGTTAGTAAGAGTGGACATATAAACATATAAAGATAAATTGTGAAACACTCCAATATGTACCAATACCTTTGCTTGACATTGTCACTATAGAAACCTACCAAATTCATTTTGCATTCAAAGGACTGTGAATCTGTGGTTTTCAAAACAGACATAGATATACATTATTGATTGTTAATAATGGATGTTTATGTTGCAAGTCAATAGGTAATAGATACCTATAATTTTATTTGGAAAAAAAAATAAAATAAAAAATGTATTGTTATTTATCACAGAATCCTTTGTTTTATTAAAACACATTTCCATTAGTTTAACAATGCAAACCATATAACAGCAGGAAATTTGATTTATTATTGCACAGATTTTTTTCTCCATTAAGTGCAGCGACAGTCATATTCCCTAGGAATACCTACTAAAAGCAGTTCTGGTAGATGTGGCACATGTATTCCCACATCTGATACAATATTAAAAGATCTAATAGAAATAATCACAGGTAGGATTGCTTTCCCGTTTTCAGTCTAGAGACTTGTTATTGGCTGTGTCACAGAATCCAGGGTGGCCAGTACTATGTGCTGGTGCTATAGTCAGAGACCCCATACAAAAACCCAAATATGATTAAATATTTCATATATACCTGGTAGTTGCTTTTAATCTGGACTGTTGTTTAAAGTAAAGAAAGATTATCATTAATTCCGAATTTGCTTTCTTAAAAAAATTACAATGATAAAATGAAAAAAACCGGAAAGTGCTTCCCTTACAAATGTATTTTACTCTGTGTAACGGGTCCCAGGAAATCATTCCGTCACACTCTGGAACAGTACACAATCATAGGTTGTTCAACAATTAGATTTGTACTGATTTCAACTTTCAGTACAGTTGAAAATAGTTTGAGGACCATCTGCTTGGATTGTTTTCTTTATCTTTCCAAATCATTTCAACAGAAAATTGTTTACTTAAGTTCCACTCAGCTTGTATGTATTTCTTGAATTTGGACACAGATCTTTGCGTGCAGTGTCTAAGCCTAACCATCTTTTTTTTTATAAATAGCAAAATTGCAGCTTAAATTTAATGAAAATGATGAGATATCACCCAAAAACAAAATGCTTATTGCCATGCCAGTATATATGCATATGTATATACATGTATATAGTATTATTTGCAATAGTTTGTTATTCCTTCTCTGTATGTGATGGTTTGTATATGTGTGAGGATCTTACAGACTCGGTGTGTGCATTGTACACTTTGTATGTGTCCTGTGAAGTTGTTGTTGTTTCTTCTACAAACTGTATCATCAAAGGATGCAGCTGATTTCCTCCTGTATCCGAGTATCTGCAGTAGCCCTGATTACCTACAATAGTTATTATAGGATAAAATTTACACCTCAGATGTACAGGGTGGATCAGTCACTTTATAATGTACAGGGTGTCTGTCATAGACCAGATTACCTACAATAGTTATAGAACAGGACCAAAACTTACACCTCAGATGTACAGGGTGTCTGTCATAGACCAGATTACCTACAATAGTTATTATAGGATAAAATTTACACCTCAGATGTACAGGGTGGATCAGTCACTTTATAATGTACAGGGTGTCTGTCATAGACCAGATTACCTACAATAGTTATAGAACAGGACCAAAAACTTACACCTCAGATGTACAGGGTGGATCAGTCACTTTATAATGTACAGGGTGTCTGTCATAGACCAGATTACCTACAATAGTTATAGAACAGGACCAAAACTTACACCTCAGATGTACAGGGTGGATCAATCACTTTATAATGTACAGGGTGTCTGTCATAGACCAGATTACCTACAATAGTTATAGAACAGGACCAAAATTTACACCTCAGATGTACAGGGTGTCTGTCATAGACCAGATTACCTACAGTAGTTATAGAACAGGACCAAAAACTTACACCTCAGATGTACAGGGTGGATCAATCATCTAGAACAGACAGTTTATAGTGTAAGCATGTTGTGCTATCCTCACCCCAGAATCCACAACCATCAGAACAGACTTCTTATCAGTTAGAGTTGTTCTGCATACATAACGACTGGTTACTGTCATGTATTACGTTTTTGTTCAAATTACTATACGTTCCTGGTCATTTTGTAGTACAGATCAAAGGTCAAATAGTTTTTTGTTTGTTTGTTTAGACTGAACCCTTAGTACCGTTGATCAGTAGAATTTATTTAACTAAATGGACGGTCATTCAACATTATGAGGCCATGTGTTTCTTGCCAATCTCTTAAGTCAAGGTCACTACTAAACGTTAAGAGGTCATATGTCTGCTGTCTTAATTTTTCATTTTATTGAGACAAGTCAGCATTTCAGAGTTTGGAAGTCGTGCAAGGTCCAAAACTGTATATGCCTCATTTAATATTAAATTATTGATGAGTCTAGTGTTTTATTTATTTTGCCTGTTTTCATTTCATTTCATTTTCCATTCATGACTTGACTTATTTTAAGTGCATAGAGTTCAAATGCATGTTTTATTACTTTTACTAATGAAGTTTTATAAGAGCACTGTCTTTCTCTTCATGAAGAATTAAGACCGCAAGGTTACAAAAAGTTTTGTGGTCATATGTCCAAATCAGGCTCTGTTGTGAACAACCTATCAAATTGTAAATCAACAATTTCTTGTTCATACGGAATGATTGATAAGTCCTTTGTTTTATTTATTTTGCTTGCTTCATTTTTTTTCATTCATGTATGCATCTTGTTATATTTAAAACTTAAAAGTTGATAAAGGGGGGAAGAACAGAGTCAGGATCAAAACAAATGTTAATTTATAGAACTTATCGAGTTAGTATTGTAACGCACATCATGTGACTGGATGTTAGTGACCCTCTAAGTTGTATGACAGATCCTGGATGTAATTGTAATTGATTTATATTCTTGTATCTCAAAGGTTTTAATATGGGGTACCCTCAAGATTAAATAATTTAATATATAGCATGAAAATGTCATAATTTTAAAAACATACTTTTCTGGTAAATTTCATTTTGGCGTCAATTTTTCATCATGAGATATTAAAAAATAAAATAAATCACAGGTTGGGGGATTCTAGACCCTTTGTGGTTCATGTTTGATATTAGATATTTGTTTTGATTTACTAAACGATAAATCACAGCTCTCTTTCGTTAACTAAATCTATTGCTTGATTAATTATTTTACACTAATACCATGTTGCAATAGAAATTGTTCGTTAATGTGCTGAGCTTCTTATTTGTATTCTGATGTATCTGAAGTCCCTAAAGGGTATACTCAAAATAACCTAAATCTAATTAACATAAATAGGGAAAGGAAAAGAAAAAAAAGGAGTTTTAGAATTTTACTGTAGGTCTGATATTGACACCTTATGTTCAACTATCAGAAACATCTGTGAAACACCTGTTAACTTACATTTATGTACAATGGACTACTAGTTGATGCCTCGTATGTGTAATTATCTGTGGTCGGATGTCATAATATGTATTTTATTAGAATTAAAGTCATTAGTATTTCAGCCTGTAGTCAACATTTTAATGCAGTTGTTAAATGCAATTGTACCCTTTGGAAGTATATATATATACAGTACCACTATATCATAAACAATGTATACGAAACATATCGTAGGTTTACATTCATATTTCATATCTGTGTTTTCTATTCTTTGATCTGTTGTTTTCTATTCTGTGATTAGTTTAGAGATCTGTTGTTTTCTATTATATGATAAATATAGAGATCTGCTGTTTTCTATTCTATTCTTTGATCTGTTGTTTTCTATTCTTTGATCTGTTGTGTTCTATTCTGCGATGAGTATAGAGATCTGCTGTTTCTATTAATTCTTTTCTTTGATCTGTTGTTTTCATTCTGTAATAAGTATAGATATCTGCTGAGTTTCCATTCTATTCTTTGATTTGTTGTTTTTTATTCTGCTAATTGTATAGAGATCTGCTGTTTCTATTAATTCTATTCTTTGATCTGTTGTTTTCTATTTTATTCTTTGATCTGTGTTTTCTATTCTTTGATCTGTTGTTTTCTATTCTGTGATTAGTTTAGAGATCTGTTGTTTTCTATTATATGATAAATATAGCGATCTGCTGTTTTCTATTCTATTCTTTGATTTGTTGTTTTTTATTCTGCTAATTGTATAGAGATCTGCTGTTTCTATTAATTCTATTCTTTGATCTGTTGTTTTCTATTTTATTCTTTGATCTGTTGTTTTCTACTCTTTGATCTGTTGTTTTCTATTTTATTCTTTGATCTGTTGTTTTCTATTTTATTCTTTGATCTGTTGTTTTCTACTCTTTGGTCTGTAGTTTTCTTATCTTTGATCTGTTGTTTTCTATTTTATTCTTTGATCTGTTGTTTTCTATTCTATTCTTTGATCTGCTGTTTTCTATTTTATGCTTTGATCTGTTGTTTTCTACTGTTTTCTATTCTTTGATCTGCTCTTTTCTATTTTATTCTTTGATCTTTAGTTTTCTATTCTTTGATCTGTTGTTTCTATCTTTGATCTGTTGTTTTCTATTCTTTGATCTGCTCTTTTCTATTTTATTCTTTGATCTGTTGCTTTCTATTTTATTTTTTGATCTGTTCTTTGATCTGTTGTTTTCTACTATTTGATCTGTTGTTTTCTATTCTTTGATCTGCTCTTTTCTATTTTATTCTTTGATCTGTAGTTTTCTATTGTTTGATCTGTTGTTTACTTTTTTATTCTTTGATCTGTTGTTTCTATCTTTGATCTGTTGTTTTCTATTCTTTGGTCTGTTGTTTTCTACTCTTTGGTCTGTAGTTTTCTTATCTTTGTTCTGTTGTTTTCTATTTTATTTTTTGATCTGTTCTTTGATCTGTTGTTTTCTACTATTTGATCTGTTGTTTTCTACTATTTGATCTGTTGTTTTCTATTCTATTCTTTGATCTGTTGTATTCTATTATTTGATCTGTTGTTTTCTACTGTTTTCTATTCTTTGATCTGCTCTTTTCTATTTTATTCTTTGATCTGTTGTATTCTATTATTTGATCTGTTGTTTTCTATTCTTTGATCTGCTCTTTTCTATTTTATTCTTTGATCCTTGTTTTCTATTCTATTCTTTGATCTGTTGTATTCTATTCTATTCTTTGATCTGTTGTATTCTATTATTTGATCTGTTGTTTTCTACTATTTGATCTGTTGTTTTCTATTCTTTGATCTGCTCTTTTCTATTTTATTCTTTGATCTGTTGTATTCTATTATTTGATCTGTTGTTTTCTATTCTTTGATCTGCTCTTTTCTATTTTATTCTTTGATCCTTGTTTTCTATTCTATTCTTTGATCTGTTGTATTCTATTCATTGATCTGCTGTTTTCTATTTTATGCTTTGATCTGTTGTTTTCTACTGTTTTCTATTCTTTGATCTGCTCTTTTCTATTTTATTCTTTGATCTGTTGCTTTCTATTTTATTTTTTGATCGATTGTTTTCTATTCCTTCATCTGTTGTTTTCTATTTTATTTTTTGATCTGTAGTTTTCTATTGTTTGATCTGTTGTTTACTTTTTTATTCTTTGATCTGTTGTATTCTATTATTTGATCTGTTGTTTTCTACTATTTGATCTGTTGTTTTCTACTATTTGATCTGTTGTTTTCTACTATTTGATCTGTTGTTTTCTACTGTTTTCTATTCTTTGATCTGCTCTTTTCTATTTTATTCTTTGATCTGTTATTTTCTATTCTTTGATCTGTTGTATTCTATTCTATTCTTTGATCTGTTGTATTCTATTCATTGATCTGCTGTTTTCTATTTTATGCTTTGATCTGTTGTTTTCTACTATTTGATCTGTTGTTTTCTATTCTTTGATCTGTAGTTTTCTATTGTTTGATCTGTTGTTTACTTTTTTATTCTTTGATCTGTTGTATTCTATTATTTGATCTGCTGTTTTCTATTTTATGCTTTGATCTGTTGTTTTCTACTGTTTTCTATTCTTTGATCTGTTGTATTCTATTATTTGATCTGTTGTTTTCTATTCTTTGATCTGCTCTTTTCTATTTTATTCTTTGATCTGGTGTTTTCTATTTTATTCTTTGATCTTTAGTTTTCTATTCTTTGATCTGTAGTTTTCTATTGTTTGATCTGTTGTTTACTTTTTTATTCTTTGATCTGTTGTTCTCTACTCTTTGATCTGTTGTTTTCTACTCTTTGATCTGTTGTTTTCTATTTTATTTTTTGATCTGTAGTTTTCTATTCTTTGATCTGTTGTTTACTTTTTTATTCTTTGATCTGTTGTTTTCTATTCTTTGATCTGTTGTTTTCTATTTATTATTTGATCTGAAGTTTTCTATTCTTTGATCTGTAGTTTTCTATTCTTTGATATGTTGTTTTCTATTTTATTCTTTGATCTGTAATTTTCTATTCTTTGATATGTTGTTTTCTATTTTATTCTTTGATCTGTTGTTTCTATTCCTTCATCTGTTGTTTTCTATTTATTCTTTGAACTGTTGTTTTCTATTTTGTGATCTGTTGTTTTCTATTTTATTTTTTGATCTATTGTTTTCTATTCTTTGATCTGTTGTTTTCTATTTCATTCTTTGATCTGTTGTTTTCTATTCGTTGATCTGTTTTCTATTTTATTCTTTGATCCGTAGTTTTCTATTCTTTGATCTGTTGTTTCTATTCTTTGATCTGTTGTTTTCTATTTTATTCTTTGATCTGTTGTTTTCTATTTTATTCTTTGATCTATTATTTTCTATTCTTTGATCTGTTGTTTTCTATTTATTATTTGATCTGTAATTTTCTATTCTTTGATCTGTTGTTTTCTATTCTTTGATCTGTTGTTTTCTATTTTATTCTTTGATCTGTTATTTTCTATTCTTTGATCTGTTGTTTTCTATTTTATTCTTTGATTTGTAGTTTTCTATTCCTTCATCTGTTGTTTTCTATTTATTCTTTGATCTGAAGTTTTATATTCTTTGATCTGTTGTTTTCTTTTTTATTCTTTGATCTGTAATTTTCTATTCTTTGATCTGTTGTTTTCTATTTTATTCTTTGATCTGTAGTTTTTTATTCCTTCATGTGTTGTTTTCTATTTATTCTTTGATCTGTTGTTTTCTATTCTTTGATCTGTTGTTTTCTATTTTATTTTTTGATCGATTGTTTTCTATTCCTTCATCTGTTGTTTTCTATTTTATTCTTTGATCCGTTGTTTTCTATTCATTGATCTGTTGTTTTCTTTGATCTGTTGTTTTCTATTTTATTCTTTGATCTGTAGTTTTCTATTATTTGATCTGTTTTCTATTTTATTCTTTGATCTGTTGTTTCTATTCTTTGATCTGTTTTCTATTTTGTGACTAGTATAAAGATCTGCTGTTCCTATTAATTCTTTTCTTTGATCTGTTGTTTTCATTCTGTAATAAGTATAGATATCTGCTGTGTTTCCATTCTATTCTTTGATCTGTTGTTTTCCATTCTTTTCTTTGATTTGTTGTGTTCTTTTCTGTGATTAGTATAGAGATCTGCTGTTTGTTCTGTTCTTTCGTGTGCTGTTTTCATTACTATTCTGTAAGATGTAGAGAAAGGTGATGTTTTATCTTCTATTCTGTGATAGATATAGATTTACACCCTTCTATTGTGTGGTTAGTTTAGAAATCTGATGTTTTATATTTTTTGATTGTTATCTTTTCTATTTGATAAGCATAAATGTTGTTTTATTTTCTTTGATCTTATAATTAGTTTTTGGTTACTCAGGTTCTGCAGAGATCTACAGTTTTCTGTTCTTTGATCTTCTGTTTTCTGTAAAACATATAAAATATTTGACAAACATCAATAATTACATTAAGTTTCATATTTCAGGAACTATGAAATCATGGTTATAATAAGAAAATAGATGAAGACCATTCATTTTAGTTCTGATTTCAATATATTCTATTATTTTAAAGGGTTATGAATTTTACATTTCAGATTTGTGTTTTTTATGGACATCAGTAACCCATCAACCAAGATGTCTTTGTGTGTAAACAAATGTCCAGACTACGACCTCAAATCCATCAATGAAGTGCGTGACTTCTCTCAGTCCGAAGGATCCATTCTGTGTCGCTACGACATCAACTTTACGGACTACAATCAGGCAAAGATAGACGAAGGCTCTTGTCCCCAAGTGCCAGTCTTGGCCAGGTTTGTTACAGTCCTGGCAAACAGCTTTGATTTTCATCTTGCAGGAAATGCTAGATAATATATATTTACTTGTAACCTGATGCAGTTAAATCCGCCTTGTACAACACAATCTTACAAATGCCATATCTGCAGACCTAGACTTCCGCACTTTTACTGTAACAATGTATTACTTCAGTGTGGCGAGGCTATTACATTTTATGGCTACTTTCAGAGCTTTTCATTTAAAGGTTGAAGTATTGATTTTACAAGCGTTTAATATCAGTTTGGTGGAATTTTTAGACACGTATGGTGCTGTCAGTGGTACCAGGAAGCTGTAACAATGAGATTTACCACATGTGTTTAATTACACAGAGAGTCTGTTTAGTTGATGCTAATTGATCTAACAATAGTCTCGGTTTTGATGGGGGTCTTGTTCTATGCACATGACACAAATAAACCTATATCTACACAGTTCAAACGTCTGTTTTTCAAGTCGGTTCTATGTGCATTAAAGATGGTTTATTTTAGTGTATCGGAACATTTCAAAAAATTGTGGTATGGTATTTGTATATTGTTCCTTATGCTAGGATATTATAAAATAATGTTCAAGACGATTTGGTAAATATTTGGAATTAATAATTTGAAAAGCCACTGTTTAGGTCAGAAAATTATTCTGTCTTTGTTGCATAAATAGGTCTTGGTACTGGGTCATTTGTTCAAAGCAGTGTGGTGAACTTTTTGTAGAAGTGTTTGATCTATTTAAAACATTTGAAGGGAGAAATTTAAACTAGAACAATATGTTTACCTACAAATTTTGACAAATCTCTCTTTCTAAACAACTTAAGTCAGAAATAACATTAGTTATCAGAAAATGAGCAGTATTGAGACGGAGTGTGATGAGTAGTAGACTACAGATTCCTGGTATACTAGCACTGCAGTGGCCAGTGTATGTCCTGTGCACGCATTGAACAAAATGACCCAGGTATTTGGTGAACCCAACTTCAACATTTCATGTGCCTGTAACTGTATATCTTAGTTGTAGCTGTAATGGTGTGTCACTAGAGCTGTAGACTGGTTGATTTTGCAGTGAGTCGATCCTGAATTATTGTGTGCCCAAGACCTGGAGCGTGCTGGCCCCAAAGATTGGCAGTGGCTTGCTGTCATTCTTTAACAAGTTTGATATGTTCCATAAAATTGTGCGGGACGTGTGCCTGGTTTGGCGGGAGATGATTGTCCTCTGTTTTATCGCCCTAGGTATACCATCCATGTGTAGGAGACAAAACGTGGAACGTCTCCAACGCTAGTCTTGTGTATTATTATCATTGTTGACACTTAACGCACAACAGAAGCTTCAGTTTGTACCACAAGAAGCCTCATTGCTGCATGAAATTTTAGATCTAATCAGTGATTTCTTGCCTGAATATGTGAATGAGGAACTAATAAATTTCTTAGTTAATGGTAAAATTATTCATAAATTATGACTGATCTGGTTACAAAAATGATAGCATCATTGGTTTGCAGTTGGCAAGCTTGTGGAGACAAACTCCAGTTTGTGTTGCTAGTAGAACAGTGTGTTCAGTTGTGAGAATACTTTATAATTTGTTTTCTCCGTTTTTTACAGTATCCCTTTGCTGAATAGGTGTGTTCCAAAGCATTTGACCAAGTTAGCCAACCAAACCCTAATCAGACTATTTGACTCGCTAAATGATAGTGACTTATTCCAGAAAGTACTCAGTGACCTATACACCAGCTGGAAAGAAATGATGGTCCTGTGTTTTGTTGCCTTAGGTATGGTTCTAACCTGAGAATGGGTTGTTTGTTCTACCTCTTACATTTCTACCCTCTCCTATATATATATATATATGGGGATGTGTCCATTCTCCAGACTGCTGTTGTACAGTAACACGCTAACAATGCTGCTTACATCTTCGCTGCTTCTCACTGGCTATGGCACTAAAAGCACTACCACTGTCATCTTCCTAAAACTGCTGCTATGCATGGTTAGCTTTACCAGTGCTGTCCTCATCCAGGTGTGCTTGACTTTACATTGAGTATGTTTTTTCTTTAATCTGGATTAAATGACCAATAAATGTAAACATAATTATTCCAAATCTATGTGGAAATATTGGAAAATTATAATATATTTCAAACTACATATCACGGTCTCCTGATTTATAGTTACGCTTGTTGATTTTAACAAAGCCTCAAGTAATTTTCCAGTACTGCGTAGCTTGCATTAAAATTTAATGACTACAGTTTGGTTGTTACTGACCAATTAAAAAACAAGCACATTGCCCGATAGACAGAACTGTGAGCTAACCAAGTCTTGACTGCTACTGCTACTGACCCTGTCCTTGGTAGAGCCAGCTTTATCAAATCCCAACAAAACGACATACAAGTTATAATATTTTCATTTTTTTTTTTGCATTTGGTCCAAGTCCCCTGGAAGCCATTTGTTTACTACATTAGTGCATACTTACCCTTGATGTCTTGTATTGCGTTTTGTTTTTTTACTTCAAAGCTTAATTGATTATACAGTGTGTTCCTAACTGGAAAATTTAAGAGTCATTCAAACAACTACTGACATTATAGATAGGCCTTTTATCATAAGGGGTAATTAATATTTTGAACTCATTTGCCATCTTTTTTTTTTTACAATTTGTTGAGTGTCTCAGCCAATTGTAAAGATGACACCATAATTGAATTGCCAAAGAATGTGAACACCACATCGATGTTATTTGACTAAGGGGTATATAATTATGGCAACCAATGCATGTGCATCATGTTTTTCTGTCTTTGAAATTAAAACTCTAACAAATATTACAATAATAATACATCTCTGATAATTTTCAACCAAGATATATTTGGAAAGTGTTTCAGTGATGGCTTTTTGATTTTTGGAATAAAGTAAGAAAAAATTAATTTGTAAAGCATTAAATCACAATACAGGCTGTATGTTTATGACAAATTCATAAGCATTATAACTGATGCTGGCTATTCCTCGGGATAAATTTCTATTGGATGTAGCCATGTATATAGTGATGAGGTCAAAAGGCAATGATGAGATGTTTCATGAAACTATCCTTCTGTTAGAAGTGATGGGAAGTGTAGGGTTAAGTAAGCAGGAGTACAGGAGTACACCATACACCATTGATCTACAGGAACAGGCATGTGTAGATCACAACTAACTTTTTACCTCCATCTCCTTTGAAACATTATTAGTCCTTTCATGATATTAGCAACTGGAATTGTTCATTTTGAAAACTGAGCAAAAAACACCTAGGTAACCATGGAAACATCAATATTTAAAGTGTTCCTCCCTATTTATAGACAGATGGAATTAGGGTCTTACACTGTAATAGGGTTTCACCTAAATTTAGTGTAATACTAGTATTACGAGCAACGAGGCACTAATAATGTTTATGTAATTCATGATATACACTGTACCAGATATTATGCAATTAGGAATTGTAACGTATTTACATGTAAACAAAGTTGTGTGGGCTAATTTTCAGTGCATCTGTCAGAGTAAATAAAATGTCACTGTAGCAACTACAGTGGTTCAATGGTGTGTACATCGTAATACAAGTACTTGTGTAAGCTCACTCTGGATGAATACAAAAATAGAAAAATTGTCTGATTAAGGAGTGTGATTGAATTAATGGTAGGATGAGACATGTAGTAATACTTGTAGTGGTAAGAGGGGCTATTGGTTGGAAGGGTAGAATGTTTAAGGGTACAGGTAAATCAGTGAAGGGCACGAGGGGGTAGAGGTAAATCAGGACTAGGAGGGTCTGGAATTTGTTTATGGGTTTAGGTAAATCAGTAAAGTACTATAGCTAGGAGGGCCTGATATTGGTTTAAGGGTACAGGTAAATCAGTAAAGGGAAGGATGGTTTCAGATTGGTTGAGAGATTCATGTATATCAGAAAATGTTTGGAGGTTTTGAGATTGGTTTAGGTAAATCAATGAAGTGTACAAAGGTTGGACACTGTTTTAGGGGTCCAGGTAAACCAGTAAAAGGTAAGAGGATGTGAGATTGGGTTAAGGGTTCAGGTGTAGTAATTAATTAACTTTTGTTAGGTACAATGTTTGATGACAGGTTTGATAAAATAGTTACCGTAGTTATAAGGTTCAGGAAGGTTTATCAGTTAGTCTAGCAGTACAGGTTTTGTACCGCAACAAAAACAAAAGGGAAAAAATGTAGAAGTTTGTTCCTTTTGTAGCTTGCTTATAGAACAATGACTTTGTGTGATATTGACTGCTACCCCTTGCCTTTGCTTGTGAATGTATACAACCGATGTAGTGATTGCTTATAATAGGATATTCCTCTGCTATGTGTGCATGTAGAACTCTCCCTTGCTTGGCCCCATGTGAGCAATTATGTGAGCAATTATTTTATCAAAATTCTAGATCATTCAAAACTGAATTTAATTAAGCAAAAACATTGCTGCATCATTGCCTTGCATTCAACAAGCCTTTATGGTGTTGCACTGTAGTACGAGTTACAGGACCCAAACTTTTGGAAGTTATCACTGTTGGTTCTCACAATAGCTGTGACGAAGCTAGTGTTTAGCTTGACCTCTTGTTAACTAGTACCTGGCTTTCCTGTGGATAGATAGTTAACACATTTGTATCTGTTTGATACCGCAAGTATAACTACAACCTCTAACGGTAACCTAACAGTGTTAACATCAATATTCTATAAATCATGTCTTTGGGACAGTGATGCTAGTAAGCAAATGGCTCAAAAGATTTAGAACAGCTGGACATACCTAAAACTGTTCGACAGATGAAATATCATAACATTTGCATATGTGGTTAGTATATTCATTAAGAGCACTAAACAATGGTTTATTTTTATGTGAAGTTGAAGATAATGCATACCAAATGTCCTATAAGGGAGTACATTTTTGTGTGTTTGAAGTTTACATTATAGCGACCTCCAGGGTCATAAAAGTCCAATATTGTACAGTGTTGAATACCTGCTTGACACATAGATAGAACTGTGTCAAAATCTTACTGTCGAATTTCTAGGCCCAGTTTTATGTTAATATGAGAAAGACTCTTCAGAGGGATTAAAAATGTTTTTATAGTGCTCATTTCTAATGGTGAAAGTACAATAAGTCATATTTAAAATGGGTTGTGTTAAATAATTAAGCAAGAGCCTAATCAGGCTACATAATGTACGCTTAAATCACAATCATGAAACAGAAGTTGTAAACAAATCTTTGGATACACTTCGGATTGCTTCACACACCACAGGGCCACATGAACGTTTAGGTGTTATGTTTACCTATATCTGTTGTACCAAACTCATGATGTAAGGGATTTGATGTTCGTTTACATCTTCCTTAGCAATTCCTCGCAGTCCTTATAGATCACAAATTGCCATTCTAGTTGTGAATCAGGCTTTCGTTGTTTTGTACATCAAGTTCACATATTAGATCACTTACCTGCCATGGTCGACGTCTGTACAATATATTATGCAGAAACACATTTTTGCAATAATTTGTAGTAGCATAGTAAGTAATACAATTGAATATGTTTTACAATTGCGCCAGACTTAACATATTTCATTTTATCAGTTGTTAATTGCTGTTGAATGAA
The DNA here is from genome assembly GCF_002113885.1 of Mizuhopecten yessoensis. Lineage (NCBI taxonomy): Eukaryota > Metazoa > Mollusca > Bivalvia > Pectinida > Pectinidae > Mizuhopecten > Mizuhopecten yessoensis. The sequence goes on along the minus strand of NW_018480074.1, from coordinate 1,231,059 downwards.
GACAAACCATAGAAACTTTGTTTCGTTGGTCTAACATAAGGAAAATGTATACCATTAGGCTGCATAACATATGTGCAATATGCTTAGTCTCTCTCAGTAATCATCCACCATTGCTAATCTAATTAAAAGCTTAACTATTTAGAGGTGTAATTTAGTACAATTGGGACTGCACAGCATATCAGAAATTTTATTGTTGGCCAATGAGAAATATGAATATAACTTGGTAATGGATCCATAGTTGGTCAATAAGAAAAGTGGGTGGAATCTGGCGATAGGTCAATTAGAGGGCAAAGTCGGGTGGTTTAGGGTGGTCGGGTGGTGCAATGGATAGCGCACCTGTTTTTCACCAAGGCAGCCAAGGTTCGATTCCCCGATCGGACGTAAAAAGGTATGGGGTCACCTGCCCGACCATGTGGGTTTCTCCGGGTACTCTGGTTTGCTCCCACATTTAGACCCTCAGTGCGCTAACATACCGGCCAACAAGAGTGATAAATATAAGTTGGAAGAACTTGTTTCATAATTGTTATAAAATAAATAAAGTTTATTTATATATATAGAGGGCAGAGGTTAAATGAGCCGTGTTGTGTTTCAGTGTGTCTGGTTCTAAATATTTTGTGCAGCTAACGATGTTTGGATGAAATTTAACAAATTATTGACATGGAACATGTGCTGGTTTATGTAGTGAGCTGTGTACTAATTTTAAGTAGAACTTGCTGTGTGATCTAAAAGTCTATTCTGCTCAAAATCTTATTCTGCGATATTTGTGAGAAAGAGCTTTACAATAATTCAGAATCATGATTTATTTATTTATTATTTTTCATTATTTATTTTTTTAAAGATGAAGACTGAATCAATAGTAAAAACAGATCATCATCATTGATGGACAATGGCCCTGCTTAGGATGGCCATTGTTTTGTGATGATAATTCTAGATGGGATTGATAGTTCTATCATAACATTACAACTTGATATGATGTAGTCAACATGTCTATTATGTATTTGTTATAACTATTTATTAACTCTTAACTTTTTCCTGTTTATCTTTGCACACTACCAGGATTTGGTATGTGCCTGTATCATCCTGGTACCTCTCACTGTTGTACTTCCATAGGCCCCCATCACACTCCCCACTGTAATACAGCTTTGCTCTGCTATGCTTTCTCTCTTATAAGTCGACAATAGAAAGTTTTGTTCTCATTCATGCCAAAATTTTTGTCATAGTGGAAGTAACAAATATTCTTACATTAGTTGAAAATAAGCTGACTGAAATTATGAAATGTTCACACGATACAGTTCCTTTCTTAATTGTTTATGTGTTAAATACTGACATGTGTCTAGGGGTTGCTTCATTAAGAAATAACCTTAGCCAATAATAATTCTCTTAAAAATAAATTCTTAAAACTATCATAATATATTAATTTTTCGTCGAAAGGCCAGGTAAATGTAGCTTATGCCTTGGTGCTGCATTTGTTGTCAACTTTTCCTTTGAAAGACTACTACTCCTGAATGGATCAAGTGCTTTGAATTAATTTGGAAATGGAGAATCTCTGAAAATTTCTACTTCTTGAAGTATAGGGAAAGGATTTTACCCAAATTTGACATTAAAAAACCCATTTGGCCTGGAGGCTTATCCTGCATGTTAAATCCCCTGAGCAGTAGGTCTTTTACAACAATAATTTAAGCAGGATGTATATATTTTAACTATATTTTGTATGAAGCTACAGCTTTCCAGGGCCAAGGGGATTCAATGTTGTATGAATGAGGGATTGGTTTTATAAGAAATCCAAGATGGCCACCATGGTATCAAATTGTTGGAAACATATTTCAACTTCTTTTCTAGTTCAGCAAACAAATAAAAATAGGTGAGCAATACCAGCCTCATGGGCCTCTTGTTTATTCTTGAACACATAAAGATATGTGTTAGGGGAAGAACATTTTAGTTGCTCAGAAATTAGTAAATTAATATTGAAATTGATTTAATAAGTATTTTGTAAAACGTAGAGAACACATAAATGACATTTTGTTTTGGCATGACTTGTGAGATATTGCACTTAAAAGTCTGGACACATCCTTCATTTAATTTACTGAAAAACTAATTCGAAAAATCCATTTCATCACTAACTGTTTCATCAGTTAATTGTCTAACCTCTAATGAATTGTAACACATTCTAATTCTGCTTATGTCATAGCTTTTGTTGGTTTTCTTTTAAGGCGTCGATATGAAAGTTTTTACATAAATATGTTCTATTTTCAGAGAAATTAATCATTATTTTCAATTATCAGAAGAATTCATCCAAGGTATTTTGGTTTAAAGAAGAGATATGAATTTGAATCAGTCCGTTTCATTCAATTAATACAGAACACTATTGAAAACCAAGAATGACACAAGTTTGTTTTATACACTAACAAATATAACCCCTAACACTATACCTAACGCATGCTAACACAAATCAAGGACTGCTCATTCCCAGTTACAGGTATCACTGGCAATGCTAAACTCATCATCACTTATAGAATCAGCATCATAGTGCTGATATTAGACAAGGTGACATGGACTTTATCCCCTTTATCCCCTTCGCACTGCTGACTTACGTAAAACTAGTTGTTTGGGTGAGAGGTAGGGGTAGGGGTTGGGAAGTGATGAAAATTTATCTGTGAAAGAAATCATACATGTAGTAATGGGTAAGTGGAGGGAGGTAAAAGTAGCTGGCTGGATTGTGGAGGGCGGTAAAAGTAATAGATTTGTGGAACAAGGTACAGGTAATTATTCAGTGTTGAATGGTCATTGACTAGTGGACAGCGTTCATGGTTATGGATTAGTGGAGGGAGTTAATAGGATATGATAGGTGAGGAAGCTAAAAGTTATCGGTCAGTGAAGGAAAATAATGGTAATAACTTAGTGGAGGAAAATAAACAGCTGTAGTACAATGTATTAGTGGAGGGAATTAATAGCTATCGTATAATGTATTAGTGGAGGGAGATAAAAAGAACTGGAATAGAATTTCTTAATTCCTTGTAGAAAAGAAATGTCTTTGTCATTTGAATAATCATTACTTTAGAATAATCATAACTTTAGAATTCCCACGTCACAGATTAACTTAAATCTGTAAACATGTCATTCCCGTCCAATCATTATTATCATTAGGGCACCTATGCAGGTTTGGGATCACACCTCTTCCAGCTTGTTAGATACAGCACGCCTTTGTAGGCATGGCGCACCAGCTGCAGAATCATGTATATATGCTTATCCTTAGTTTTTACAAGTTCAACGGGCCGTAAAGGCCAAGTGAGCATTATCCATGGCGCATTACCCATCGTCTATCTGAACATTTTGTCATTTCGACCTCTTGGAAAGTATTTGGCCAAACTAGAAGGACATCCATTCAGATTGGTTCCACAGAGCTCTTTAGAGTTCCTGAAAATGGACAAAAAGGATATTATCTAGTAAAGTTATCAAAACTGCTCATCTGAATTTCTGTTATAATCAGATATTTTATCATAGTTAGCATGTTCGAGAGATATACTTGAAATAATGTAAGGGTAAGTCCAGAGTTTTGACACAGGTAATACTTTTTAGTTGTAAGAGCAATGATACTTCAAAGATCTACTTACCAATAGGTGAGAGAGACGGGCCTGCGGGGCCTATGTTACGGTAACCTCTTTTTACCTCTTCACCTTCTGATGGACTCACAAATTGTTCAATTAAAGTTAGTTTTGCAATTATTTTCGTGATTCAAACTGCTTGTTTGGTTGTTATATTGAGTTTGTTTTATCAGATTTTTTTTCTGACATGCACTTGCAATTTTCTTTGTTTATGCTTCTTCATTATTTTAAGTGAGATATTTTTTCAAATTATAATTTTCTTGCTTATTTCTATGAAATAATCAGCACAGTTCACTTTAATCTTATATTTGATATAACATTGTCTTAATGCTTATTTTGACTTTAATATATTTGTTTAATTCCTTTTATAACATTGTTTTTAAATGTTTTGTAAAATTGCTTTTAAAGTTTTAAGTGATTTCTTTCTCAAAAGTAAAAGTACTTTGAACTGTATCTCAAAATTCCTAATATAAGACCAAAATAGAAGTGGGCATGGGAGTGATTTAGAAAAGCTTTATAGGAAATATATATCTATTTCAATAAATGTATATAAAATATATGTTTATGAAATATAAATACAAAATGTATATTCAAAAACAAATATGTGAAAAAAAGAGTTTTCTATATATATCTACAACCATAAAGGCCAGATCATATTGTACGGAACACTTTTTACCGTTTTGCCTGTAGACCTGGTTGTGTGTACTAAATGACAGAAGTACAGCTCATTTTACCCCTATGTTAACACAGCTACAGGTGTTAAAAACTGAACCTGTAGCAAAAAATATCTCTCCCTAACAGATTGAAATAGACAAACTGCACTTTTACTTTAGTGTGTTGAATGATGTACTTCATGTTACTTTTACCATAATTATAATAATAATTATATAGCTTAAAAAACCCTTTAATACATAGTGAACCATAGGGAAAGGCTTATTATCAGTGTTAGCATTTTATCTGAAGTTCTAGAAATCATATTGTGTAATGTAACTACCCTATATGTACATATTTTTGCTGTTTTTCAAAAACAGAAGTCTGAGTAAAAAATATTTTAATCGATAGTCACAGTTGAAATTTAAACTTATTTGTGCATAAGGCTTATCACATGTTTATTCCCAATTAAAAAAAAGATTTCAAATGTGTTCTGAGTAAGTAATAAAAAATCCTCCCCTTCATTGTGGAGAAGCATGGTATGAAATTGTGGACCGTTTGTATGTATGTAGATTACGAGCTTTATTTGTAAATGATGAGAAACAATATTTTAACGTGCCCTGTTGTACTTTGTCAGGATTCGCTGTGTTGATGGTGCTCCTCATCAGGTTCTTTGCAGCATTCATTGTCTGGGTAATCATGGCACTGGCTATCGTTGGAAGTGTGGGTAGGTGTTGATGTGTGCTGTTGTCTCCAAAATGATGGAAAATAGTTTTATTTTCCAAATATGAATCGGTGTAAGACTATTTATATGCCCTTGCCACACATGTGGCTGGTAGCAGGAAGGGTTTAAATCCATCCATTTTTTTTTTTTTTTTTNATCCCTCCTTTTTTTTTTTTTTTTTTTTTTTTTCAAAATCTGTTCAATATTTAGAATACTGTTAATGAATAAAGTACAGTATTTTACCAAACAGTGGTTATCAAGAATAGTAACTAACAGGAATGACAACTTTGCTGACTGAAGATTTTTCTTCAAGGTTTTATTCTTGTTATAATAGTAAATCAACCAGTCACATAAAGTTGCTGTTGACCATGAACTCAATACTCGGGTCACCTGTACTTGATACTTTCAATTTCATCTCTGTGCTCTTAAAAAAAGAAGTTTGTTCTCAAAATCGCCACTGTTTTACACTGTGTGTGGTTGTCTATAAATACATAAAGGTACAATTGAGTATGACCATGCACAACTGAATGACCTCCCGACATTACGCTTCCTGGTACGAGAGGGTTATTTATGCCGTCGGGTGCAAACTCGCATTTATTTTACAGTGGCCACTGTGTTCCTGTGGTGGACCTACGCCGACATTAAGAGTGATATGGACTTGAAAAAGGAGACTAAACGCATTCCACTATTAGATGTGGAGGTGGACAATGAAAAGGCTTTCCTCATCTTCTCCATCATCGCTACTGTCCTCACTGTACGTACTAACACCTCTGTAGGGTTTACCCTCAGGCTTTCGTCTTATACCAGGCATTCATAGTACTGTATACTGGGATTTTTTCGCCTGATAAAACTTTCATCCTTAGCTGGAATAATCCATATTTGCTCATTGTTAGTTACGCCTTCACATTTAATTACTATGCATATTATGTTGTTTACTAATGATTGCTTGTAACGATAAATTCGCCTTCATTACCGTGGAGAGAAATTGGCTAAAAGTAAATTGCAGTGAACTTTTTTTTGGTTTACAGTAACAAACTGCCATCTTCACTGAAACATTGTAACCACTGTCACATAATTTCTATTGTAACATAACCCTGGCAACATCATTACTATATATGGTTACACCATTACCACTGTGACATCAGAACCACTATAATATTGTTACTATGGTAACACCATTACTCTAGACTGTAATAACATTATCACTTTGACACACAATCACTGGTAAGGTCATTACTATGGACTGTTATTATGGTAACACCATTACTATGGACTGTTACTATGGTAACACCATTACTATGGACTGTTACTATGGTAACACCATTACTCTAGACTGTATTAACATTATCACTTTGACACACAATCACTGGTAAGGTCATAACTATGGACTGTTACTATGGTAACACCATTATTAGCTCACCTGGTCCGAAGGACCAAGGTGAGCTTATGCCATACCGTGGCGTACGTCCGTCCGTACGTCAACAATTTCTTTAAACGATTTCTTCTTCTTAACCACTGGTTGGAATTAAACTAAATTTGACTGGAAGCATCCCTAGGTGGTGGGGATTCAAAATTGTACAAATGGCGGGGCTGACCCCCCAGGGGGCTGAGGGGCGGGGCCAAAAGGGGTCTATTTGCCCATATTGCTTTAAGCGACTTCTCCTCTGAAACTAAGAAGTGGATATCAACCATATTTGACTGGAAGCATCCCTAGGTGGTGGTGATTAAAAATTGTACAAATGGTGGGGCTGACTCCCCAGGGGGCTTAGGGGCGGGG
>NW_018480074.1:1070303-1223337 GCF_002113885.1 Mizuhopecten yessoensis | reverse complement strand
AATGCAATCATGATATCAGAATAGACCCTGGGGTCTGACCGAACCCCTAGGGACCTAGTTTCTTAGTCACAGCTTGGAAACAGTTGAGAGCCCCACCCTTTAACCGTATATATACAATTGCTGAGTATAAAGAGATGATTGCACATATGCTTCCAGGTTGGCCTTGGGGACTGCCCCACCCTTGGAGACTTAACCCCTGGGTCATAACTTTGAAATGGTTAATATCCCCACCCCAAAACTATATATACAACTGTTGGGCATAAAGAGACGAATGCAGTCATGACATAAGAATTTGTCCCAGGGTCTGCCCCACCCTTGCAGACTGGCCCCTGGGTCATAACTTTGAAACGGTTGAGATCCCCACCCCAAAACTGTATATACAAATGCTTGGCATAAAGAGACAAATGCAGTCACAATATTAGAATCGATCCTGGGGTCTGGCCACAACTCTAGGGACCTACTTTCTGAGTCAAAGCTTGGAAACAGTTGAGATCCCCACCCCATAACCATACATAAAATTGCTGGGCATGAAAAATGTAATATAGCTATGCTACAAGGATTGGCCTTGGGGTCTGGCATATTCCCTTGATTTCATTTTGAGAATAGTTTGCCATGATTGCTTAGGTATCCAGGTGAGCGATACAGGCCCTCTGGGCATCTTGTTCTGGACTGTAATATCATTATCACTTTGACACACAATCACAGGTAAGTTTATTACTAGCGACTGTTACTATGGTAACACCATTACACTAGACTGTAATATCATTATCACTTTGACACACAATCACTGGTAAGGTCATTACTATGGACAGTTACTATGGTAACACCATTACTCTAGACTGTAATAACATTATCACTTTGACACACAATCACTGGTAAGGTCATAACTATGGACTGTTACTATGGTAACACCATTACTCTAGACTGTAATAACATTATCACTTTGACACACAATCACTGGTAAGGTCCTTACTATGGACTGTTACTATGGTAATATCATTTCTATGATATCATCCTTACTATAGACTGACATCATTACCACTGTGACACCATTATCTTGTCCTCGTTACTACTTATATGGTATCAGATGGTTTTCCAATTTATGCAAACATGTTGTCTATCAATGTGTACCTGTGTACCTGCTATGTTGTTTCACACACCCCTTTTAGAGTGTTATGACCACTGATGGATAATCCTCCTCCTAGTGTCATTTAATTTCATGCAGACTTGCATGCCAAAAAACATTCTCCAAATTTTGGGATAATTGGGCTAAGTCATGTTGACCATAAGTAGATTTTTACTTTCTTTATCAAAGAGTATGCGTTCTAGGTACATAGGTACATTTTTCAACACAGAAATATTTTATTGTGTTTGAAATTAATATATAATAGGTAAAAGGTCAATGTATATCCTGTTTTCTGTATCACTTTAATTAACCTCATCAACAGCTTTAAAACCATAATTGTTCTGGTTTTGACATTGACTGTATAACTTTATCATTCTTATGATTTAACCTCTAACTGTATGACTGTTGTAATGGTTTTGACATCTAACTGTATGATAATGGTTATTTTGATATTAATAGCTGTACAACTTGTCTTTTGTAAGGATTTGAACTCACTGTTGTAGGTTATCCTGCTGCTGATTCTGCTGGTGATGAGGAAGAGAATTGCTCTGGTGGTAACACTGTTTAAAGAGGCCGGAGAGTGTGTCCAGGCTATGCCCTGTTTGTTGATACAGCCTTTATGGACTTTCCTCATCCTCATCCTCTTCTTTGTCTACTGGGTCATTATTCTGGCCTATCTCTCTACATCAGGTAAAAATTAACATAATCCTAGCTTAACTCTACACGTGTACATCATCCTGGCCTACCTCTACACATGTATATCATCCTTGCCTACCTCTACAAATGTACTTTATCCTTGCATACCTCTTACATTATCCAGACCTACCTCTACAAATGTACATTTTGTACATCATCCTGGCCTACCTCTACACATGTTCATTATCCAGGCCTACCTCTACAAATTAAATGTACATTTTGTACATAATCCTGGCCTACCTCTACACATATACATCATCCTGGCCTACCTCTACATATGTATATCATCCGGACCTACCTCTACACATGTACATCATCCTGGCCTACCTCTATGCATATGTACATCATCCTGGCCTACTTCTACACATGTATATTATCCTGGCCTACCTCTATGCATATGTACATCATCCTGGCCTACTTCTACATATGTATATCATCCTGGCCTACCTCTACATCTGTACATTATCCTGGCCTAACCTACATTTATGTATATCATCCTGGCTTACTTATACACAAGTACATTCATTCTTGTCTACAGCTCTACATCCTTATACCCTTTGCTACACAAATATATAAATGCTTGATTTTTTTATATGTCGATCTGGCTAAAAGCAGTTCTAGAATATAATCTCAGAGAATTAGGCTTATAGAGGCATTCAGGTTTTGTTGATGCTAGAATCAATAGCAGCAGTAATACTTGCATAACAATGTAAATGCATTATCTTATGATGTATGTTTTATTAGTGATTACAGTATCATTTAAAACTAAATTCAGGTTTATCTTTTATCAGAAATTGACACGGCTTCTATTTTAAAAACTTTTGAATGTTTTTCAATATTTCAGAAATACCGTCACTGGGAGAGAATAATTTTGTACGATATGATGAACATGAGACAGTGTCCTACCTGTGGTGGTACCATCTCATTGGTCTAATCTGGACCAGTGAGTTCATCATCGCCTGTCAGCAGCTTGTCATTTCCGGGGCTGTAGCCACATGGTACTTTGCAAGGTCAGTATGGAGCTAACCTGGGTTTCCCTACCAGTAGATGTTTACATGTTTCAGCTTTTTGTGTGAAATCATTTATTCTAATAATTGACACTTGTTCTCTATTCAGCAACTGCCCTTTTACACAGACATGCAGGGTTCCATTTCCTGTAAGATCATGATCACAGATAATATTATTTCCCAATCAATGAAGTTGGTGAAGATACAAAATCGAGGCTTTTGCATCAACTTGCTCAGGGCCTGTGACACACAAATGTCCTTCAAATAGGGCTCCCTGCTGTTTGCCCTATAATTCACTTGAAAGACAACTTTAGAGATAAAAGAAAAAAAACTACTACAGCAGTAAAAGAGAACTTTAATTATAGGGAACATAAACAGATTGAGTTAATCATGAATACGTGTTGGTAAAGTGGACTGTATTTCACATTTTGACTCTACAGGGACAAGAGCACAGTAAGCTGTCCGCTGTGTAAATCTATCAGTCTGCTGGTGTTCCACCACTTGGGATCTGTGGCCTTTGGAGCATTTATCATCACAATGGTCAAGCTGCCCCGAATGATACTCATGTATTTACAGAAGAAGTAAGTGAACTGATTAATAAAATCTATTACCTATTACGGAGAGAAATCCGGTTATTTCAGTCGAGGGCTAAGATTTGTAATAAAATCTCAATCGAGGTGTAAGCCATGGTTGGGATGTTACAAAATCTTAGCATGAGACCGAGATAAACCAATCTCGCTCAGTTACAGTATAAGATTTTTTTTTCTCAAAACTTTTAATAAAAAAAAACCTATTCAATTTTTCTTAAGACTACAAGTATCCCATCTGGAGCCTCAACAAAATATGGCCTCTACACTACTACTAAAGCTACATTTGAATGCTTCCGTGTAAAAATATATTCAGTCCTTACAAAGAAGACAACACATTTCACAGTGTAGCTTATATTCAATCTAAAACATCAGATATCTAACAACATCAAAACAATACATATAATGACAAAACAGAATATGTATTATGCAGATTGTCAATTTCAAGCCATTAACGAGCAGATGAATATGTCGCTATGTAAAAATTCCACGAAATGTCACTTAAAGGTACCAGACAGATGGGACGAGATAAAAAAATCTAGCATGGGGTATAATATGGGATATCACTGTCTGAGGTGTGAGGTGTCACATTTACTGATACAGACCCATTGAGTATCTTGTGTATGATGTATCATCCACTGAGAACCTAGCATTAATGAAGTCGTTTGTTGCCACAGGTTTAAGGGATCAGAGAACCAGTGTGCACAGTACTGTCTCAAGTGTTGTATCTGTTGTCTATGGTGCCTGGAAAAATGCCTGAAATATCTCAATCAAAATGCATATACTGTTGTAGGTAAGTGGAACCTTGTATGCTTTGCAATGGAGCCTCAATCAAAATGTTTACCAAACAGTGTTAACTAGTAGTCATGTTTAGTTACTGATCTTTTAGCTTTGTTTAGTTTTTCAGTTAGGTTTACAAGATTGAATGCAGTTGTATATTTATTAAAGTGTTGGATCTATGTTAATGTACTTACACAGGGAATGTAATTATTACTACCAACAAAATGCTCAATGACTGCCCTATAATAAATACCAACAGAATGCTCACCAACTGTTCTTGTAGGATTATGATTTCATGTCGATTATTCTACCTGAGCTGAAATATAATCTGTTTTACATTGTTACAGCAATAAGGGGAACCAATTTCTGCTCATCAGCCAAAAAAGTAAGTCCCTTCCTTACCTATTGCTATAGGTAATTATTGATTTTCCATTACCTTTATCAGCAGTAGCCAAATTAGACTTATCACGACTAATATTGGTGCTGAGGTTACCAGATATAGGATAATAATACGACTTTCAGGCTTTTATCACATACCTGTTGAATCTTGTTATAGTAATACAGGCAATTTTCAGACCATGAAATACAACATTCTGTATGTGCAATACGGAATGTTGTATTTACCTACTAGCCGGAACTACTTTTTATGGGAATCCCCTTGTCATGGCAAACCGAAAAGTTCCTGGTATTTGCAAAAAATATCAAAGTTCATAAAACCTTTGTTTTGATCTCTACCAAATACGGAAGGTATGTGATAAAAGCAAGACCACACACTTGTGTTTTTCTACCGATTCAAAAAGCACTCATTTATTGTGCAGACGTATATATTCACTCGTGCGCTCCACGCACTTGTGAATATATTCGTCCACGCAATAAACTTGTGCTTTCTGATTCGTTAGAAAAACGCAAGTGTGTGGTCTTACATATATCTCCCTATGACATTCAGACTTGTGTTTATTAGTATAATTCTGAGGTCAATGTAGACATTACCTTGAACGTTGCATATATATAACCTGCAGAATTGTGTAGAAGTCACATTGAGGGATGTTTACTCACTTGACCTCGACAGGTGTGTAGATTCGACCTTAATTATTGATAAATATAACCTTGACGGTTATATGAATATGATTTTGAACATCTGATAGATATAAACTTAAGAATTGCATAGTAATTACCCGCAGGTTTATGTTGATTTGACTTCGCAGTTTAACAGACTTTCCTACATTTTTGTATATATATGACCCTGACCATTGAGTAGAATGACCTGGCAGTAATAGTGTTGCAGGCCGTTGTTATTAACCCTTTCGCCACTGTAGACCATAATGGACTCATCCTAATAAATGAGTGGTAGGGTCTACTAAAGTTACCTAGGGGTGAAAGGGTTAAGTAGAAAAATACCATGTAGTTCCTTGTCGCATTGGAATCTTCTCTTTTTTGTGATGTCACATTGTTGTTGTCCCATGGTGATGTCGTGCATTACACCCAGTTACAACTCTTTCTTGCACTGGACAGTTCTGTCATATATACACAGGAATGAGAGAAATAGACATTACAGTTGTGTGAATTGTGTCTTTGCATTGTTTCAGGCCTTTTTGACGTTATTCAATAATGCCCTCCGTGTGGTGGCTATTAATAGCGTTGGGGACTTCATTCTGATGCTGGGTAAAATTGGTGTGATGGCTGCCACAGCAGCTGTGGGCATCATCTGGCTCAAGGTCGGTATATGTTTATCTAGGTATAGTGAATTAAATTTCAAGGTTAGAAATTTTCTTTGGTCCTGTTCAAATATTTTTGAGTTAAATATTAAACAAATAACAAATCGAATAGCACTGTTAAGTGGTATGTTCAGGATGATATCTGTATTGTCATGTTTCTGTTGAACTTTAATTAACAGATGTATATCCTTTACAAGGATTTAACTACATTGCATTCATAAACAAATGGTTTTTATTTGATGAATTTTTTTTCATTTGATTAATTACTGATATATTAATTGAAATCTTGTCATTCTTTTGAAAATTTGACATTGTTTGATCAGGAGCACAGTCTTATAAGGCACTTGATTAAAGTAAATTGATAGTTTTTCTAATGAAAGAAACCTTTTCTCTTTGTCATCCTGTAACATTTTCAGTCTAAAAAAGCGATTTGTAACAATATATGACTCAAATGGCAGTTACCCGACTTCAAAATACTGCCAGAAATTGAATTGATGAAACGGAAAAGAAATTTGCCAACGGGTGTTGATATTTGTATTTCAGGACAAGGAGGGCCTCCATTACTACCCAGTTCCGGTTTTACTGACCTGTGTGTTTGCTTTCTTTGTTGCTCACTGTTTCCTCTCGATTTACGAGGTAAGCTTGGAAGACTTGGAGCTAACAGCCTTCTACTAACACTTCATTATGATAACTATTTAGAGCACTTGTCCAACACATCCTATTTGATAGTCAAATATAATTACATCGTAAATTGATAACTTAAAACAATGGGGTATCAGATTTTGTTAATGACCAACTGCTGTGCAGTAACAACCATGCATTGAATACAGACTACCACATGTAATATTTCCCTTGATTTGAAATAAAAGAATAATCGAAGTCACAAAAAAATCTCAATTTGTAATTGCATGTCATACCACTGCCAAAACTGTAATTATACATTGAAAACACTTTCTGCATACCTATAGCTTTGATCAATCAAACCATATCTTGCCGGACCTTATCAGCTACCTGGTCAAGGGAAGGGTCTTTGCCCAATTTCGCTACTGTTATATCCAAAATGAAAATAAGGGGAGGCTACTGTATGTAAGATAAACTACATTGGAACTCTCTAGTGTTTTGCTTCAAGTGGGACAAGGAACCTTAAAACAGTTAAAAACATTTAAAAAACACATTTAAAAAGAAAGCTTTTAAGTAGGTAAATGTATATCAATGATTCTGGTTTATGCTCGTATAGATGGTGATTGATGCAATATTCCTGTGCTTCTGTGAGGATGTTGACATGAATGATGGTTCACCAGAAAGACGCTACTATGCCAGCCCGTCTTTACATGTAAGTTAAAACAGTAAAGTGCTTTTCACTCTGACCTCAAGGACCATGTACACAACCTTTTCGATCAGTGCTCTTCGATTCATAAATGGGAGGGCACTATAATATGGAGAGGAGAATTTAACATAAAATCCCAGAAGTTTTTCCTGCAGGCAATAACTTAGAGAAAGGTGTCATTTCTTTATTTCCTGTTGAGTTTAGCGTTACACGTAAGGTTACACTCTATCAACATGTACTGAAATAAGCAAATTCTTCCTCCTGTGGTTTCAAATGTCGCTTCCTATTTACCAGGAAATAAGCAACTATCGTCCATTATATTTCTGATTAACTAGCATGTTTATCTAGAAATAGAACTTTCACTTAAAAAATTTAATACATTTGATAGGTAATAATGTTACAAATAACTATTTTCAGTTCATAGTGTGTTAAGTAGATCCCATACAATAAGTGACAGGTACTTGTTAGCTAGCAGGAGTTGTCTCCCCATAAGGATTTAGAGAATTCAAACATATTAAATGTTATAAGCATATTTTACTTGACATATTTTGCTGTTGCAGAAATACATTGAAGAGAGCAGTAAAAAGCTAAATGAATTGACAAGGGAAGGTACGGTAGAGGAGACGGAACCAGCAAGGTTGTAACCATAGCAACAGAAAAGCAACCACAGACAGCCTGATTCACCAATCAAATTGGTGCAAGTATTTCCAGGGATTAATATTCATAGAATGTCATCTTCCTATGGTGATTGGCTGAAAATGAATTTTCAGTTTCTGTTAATTTTTAAAAGCTGTGAACTTTAGGAAATGCACTGTACCTTGTATTGAAAGAAGAAAATTATATAAAAAAATAATTTGGGGAATGGTATTTTGTCTGAATATAAGTGTTATATGATGCTGCGCTAGGATGGAAGCTGAGGTGTGGGTGTGTAGTGTTTTAAATGCTGACTGCTATAAACAGTTTTAGAAATTGCTGAACAAATTAAAAATCATATATTTTTCGTACCTAGGAGAACAATACTGACCATTTATTCATTGACAAACAGCTTCAATGTATGTTTTTAGAATAATCTCAAATCAGTAAGAGTAACGGACAACATTGAAGATGCAGAAGTGATTTGATAGCAAATAAAGCCAAATGTGACAACCCAAGGGAGAGTACTCTGTACAATTTTTGAACTAAAAGGTTGTATTTAGCTGTTTAATAGCCATGGACTGGAGCTGAAATCAAGTGCACTAACATAAATTCGGCCAGGGGCTTGGTACATGTGCACTAAAATATACATGACCAGGGGTTATGTGTGCACATACGTTGATTTTACCAGGGACATTGCACATATGCAGTTACATAACTTTGGTCAGACTAACTAGGGCATGATGCATTTAATTTCTGATTCATAGATAATGTTGAAAGCAAATGCTTACTTTGAATATTGGATGTGTCATAACTTTAAATAACTATAAAAATGATACACATTGTATTACATATTGTATGCATGTTTTGTATGATCCTAGGTTTTTAACAGCGTGATTAAGATCATTAAAATGTGTGAATTTTGTCAATATTTGATCACCAACCTGAACCATTTTATAAATGACAAAGTAATAAATGCTTAGGACTTATATTGTACCTAGCTGTTTTAATGCCCTATGTGTATAGTTTATAAAAAAAAGAAATACCTGCTGTTACTTCTATACAAAGCAAGACCTGTATCTTGTTTTCTGCTTAGGTTTCGCTTTTGATATGCATATTGTATCAAATTGTAATATTGGGGTAAAATAGCAACTGAATTTTAATTTTATGCTTTCTATTTTCAAAAGAAAATCAATATATAGATAATTAAACAAATTATGATAACAAATCTGCTGTGAATTGATTAGCTTGTTACTGTTTTGATGGTTTTGGTTGAGAATGTGAAGAATTTTTGTGGTTTATAATCTCCAAATGTCAGTGACATGTAGACACATATATACTTTTATTTTGTATTTTATATGCTGGTTGTACTAGTCTTACCAAGCTGGAATAATTTGCCAAGTGACTGGGTTGCTATTTATGTTATACATTTATTTCATCATTGTAACATTATTTTTTCATCATCGATGATGTATTTACCTATTTCGTGATCAAGGTAGTGAAATCTACAAATAAAAATTCTTCTGCCAAGTATCAGACTTAGTTGACTGTAAATAACATTGCTATACAGATTTTCGCATTTAGATATTTACCTGATACTGTTTCTGAAATTTTGTGACATTGTAGTTTTATGGAAATCTGAAATTATAAGTTTCCTGATGAAAACCTGTCCGTAAAAGAGATTTTCAAATCAAATTGAGAGGTTGTTTATTAACATGTTTATTTAATTGGATTAAGACTGTTTTCAGGTGTCTTTAAGGTTCATGACAACAATAATGATGAATTTCAGGTGCTCTTTCTCCCATAACATTTATATAAAAGGGGAAACTAATGTGTGGTTATATGTAACCATTACCTGGAGGTGTTCCAAATGACCCCAGGAGTAGATAAACATATAAAGATTATGGTAGAAATGTGCATTTACTGATAATATAGGTTTATTTCTTATGTTCAGAGTCCTTTTCATATATCGGTTATACATTATTCCTCATCTGAGCCTTTGATTCACTTTTAACCAGCACCAGGCAGCTGAAATAGTTTCCAATGGCTTGGCTGGAATCATGAAATTTGTCCTACACTAACTTTTAATTGCTTGTGTAAAGTTTTCCTTCTGTCGCTAACCATCCTTGATGTGATTGAGATGCAGGAAAATTTGACCCTCTAGGATAAACCGCCTAGTACAAGTTTTGCCTGTCTTTGTCCCGACACTCCATGGTCAGTACTGACCTATGCCCTCTAGGTCATTGGTTTTAAAGGTCACCCTATCCAGCATAAACACTTGTCTGGAGGTTCTCATTCCAGCATAATGCGTAAATTGGTGCAAGTTTTTAACTCATGTTTTCAGTTTGAAGCTAACATTTATTAATTATGTTAAATAGCCATAGGTGTTGAGATTATATTTTTAAGTGCAAATTAGTTTGTTTGATACCTGTACTTCATTTTTTTTATAACGCACATATATAATATATTAATTTGTGTTCTGTAGCATCTTACACATTTATATTTACATTGATCATTCATTGTCTTATTGTTTATGATATAGATAAAACATTTTATACTTTGAATACACTTTTGATTTATATTATATTCTAATCTACCTGTTTTTAGAGAATGATTTATTTTTCAATCAAGAAACATGAAGAAAATGAAGAAAAATGTCAATTAATGACCCATTTTTTGAACAATTTAACCTATACAATGTCGATCAGCATCGTTCAGAGCTGACGGTCTCACATTGATTCATCAAGACATTCAAAGCACTTCAGAGGTGTGAAAGTTCTGTCATAAGAATACCTAACTCATTTATCCCAAAAGACACATTTGAACTCTACCAATTCAAAGTTTGGGATAGTTCATTATGAAATTTTAGGGGTGAATGAGTTGTTGAAGCCTTTTAGTTTTTGAAAGGCTGTACATTTATTGATATACAAGTGTAGGGATGTTACGAATTATAGTTTCATTGTTTGGTGAATGGAAATATGTGGGTGTAGCCCTCCCTTATCTTACTGCTTGTGTTGTAGTTTTAACAGCAGAATGTTGTATTGGTGACTTCCTCTTTCCTTGCTCTCTTTTGAAAAGAGACTTTAGAGGTATGGACTTAAAATACATTTTTGTATGCTTTTATATAGATCTGTTTCACCCATATATTTTCAATTTTGATGAGATTTTGTATGATTCGGGATATATATATATATGATATAATGAATAATAAAAGTATACTTGCTGATAAAAGGCGCTTTTATTTGTTGCTTGCTAGTTTTTACTTCTATCCGACAATTTTTATACGCCCGTCGAAGACGGGGACGTATTATGTTATCACGTGAGCGGGCGGGCGGGTGGGCGGGTGGGCGGGCAAGCAAACGATGTCCGCTCGATATCTCGAGTAATTATTAACGGATTAACTCCAAACTTCACAACAAGGTTAATTACCATGAAACAACGGACAAGTTCGATAACCGCCATTATCCGACCATAATTTCTGGAGTTATGCCCCTTTACTTGCTGAAACAGTGTCCGCTCGATATCTCGGGTAATTATTAACGGATTAACTTCAAACTTCACAACAAGGTTAATTACCATGAAACAACGGACAAGTTCGATAACCGCCATTATCCGACCATAATTTCTGGAGTTATGCCCCTTTATGGACTTGCCGAAACAGTGTCCGCTCGATATCTCGAGTAATTATTAACGGATTAACTTAAAACTTCACAACAAGGTTAATTACCATGAAAGCTTGGACAAGTTTGATAACTGCCATTATCCGACCATAATTTGTGGAGTTATGCCCCTTTATGGACTTGCCGAAACAGTGTCCGCTCGATATCTCGAGTAATTATTAACGGATTAACTTCAAACTTCACAACAAGGTTAATTACCATGAAACAACGGACAAGTTCGATAACCGCCATTATCCGACCATAATTTCTGGAGTTATGCCCCTTTACTTGCTGAAACAGTGTCCGCTCGATATCTCGGGTAATTATTAACGGATTAACTTCAAACTTCACAACAAGTTTAATTACCATGAAACCTCGGACAAGTTCGATAACCGCCATTATCCGACCATAATTACTGGAGTTATTACCCTTGGTTTCATTAATGCGATGCATGCGTTCCATGATGTTGTATTGCACTCATTGATCTACCAGTTATGTTGAATGATTTCTCTTTTAATATCAAATACTCACAAATACTTCATATATTTCAATCATACAAACAACTGCTCATTCAATGTGTGACGGGCGTATTATATACCGCTCGCGGTAACCTTGTTCTCAATAAATCTGTACATTTATCAATTTAATCAGGGCTCTACTGTACATTATGCATACAGCAGAACACTTGTATATTGTGTAGGTTTTGCTAGTCTTCAACCTTTACAGTCTGTCAGTCAGTCCTTCATTATGCCACTCTATCCCTTTGTCTGGGCCTATCTCATGAACTCTTTGTCACCTACAAGTACTAAATTTTGTATGTGATATGGCAGTGTCACCCAATGAAATTTGGTTCTGAACACCTAAATATACAGATTTACGCCCCTTTGTTCACTGAATGTCATTTTATTCATGGCATGCCTCATATGCTGTCGCCTATTATTGCCAATATTTGAATGCGAGTATCACTGGAATTGTAACTTGAGTATCATTATCAGCAGAGTTACCACTGTTTGTTCATTTTGAGCTCGATTGACCAGCAAGGCAAGATGAAGCTTCTGTCATTGTGTGGCAGCCTGGTCTATCCATCGCCCATCAACTTTTCCTTTAAAATACCTCTTGTAAAGAATGGCTCAGTGAAGTTGTCTAAATTTGGTCTAGAGCATTGTTATGTGTTTGGTCAAGGAGACTCAATGGTATATAAATGGAGAGGGAGGCAAATGGGTAGGGTCCAATAAGGGAAGTGGGGGTGAATATTAATTGTTCTCGTGTATAAAAGGATTTAACCAAGTTAGATCTGGACCATTCTTTTTAAAATGTGATTAATTGATACATAAACTGAGGGATAAGGCACAGGAGTGTGGCAAAATAGAAGTGAATAGTCTTTCTACCATACAAATGACGGGATTTTTACCAAGTTGGCATTGGATCTGGGTCCAAAGATACTCGAAAATGGCAAAAATGACATAATTAAAACTGATCCTCAGTCCCCTCATCCTCAATACTCTAGCGGATACGCTCCTTTTTGCTCTCTGCACCCCTGAAATATGTCAGCAAAACCGAAGGCTCAGTGTGGGCTACCTTGTTGATGGAGCAAGAAGACTAGTTTGATCATTTGATGTACATCAAAAGAATCTAACGGTAAGAGCGGCTTTGCAATCGGTTGTCGTTTCTCTGTAATCTCTTAAGGACAGGTATCAGCCTGGTCATTGGTCAGGTTTACGATTCGTTAAGCCCCGCCCACCGTTCTTAAGCCACTTCCAGTTTGGATCAAAACTCACAATTAAATGGTTTTAGTCCAAATTTTATTCTTCAAAAGTAGAATTTTAACACGATTTCTTAAGCCCCGCCCCGACTCTAACAAAAACAACATTAAGTTCTTGCATGTTTATTGGATGTTGAATGGGCTGCAAGTGGCAAATATATTGTACTGTTAAATCCAAAACCACAAACGAGACATTTCTCTTGTACGAATACAGCACAGTGTAGGTATTTTACACAGTAATATGTTTTCAATGTGTTCAAAAATATGACCTACCGGCCTCGTTCACCACTATATCCACTCAAAACTGCATACTGTTCTCTAGTCGCCAAGAACCATCAACATTTTGTTGTGTCCTGGATTGGAGCAACATCACATTTTTCAAAAACACCATTGCATCCCTCATAATAGTCCGAATGTTTGGGTTTGATCGCCAGGCAGATAAAACAAAAGTCTGTTTTACACCTAGAGCACTTCATGCGTTTACAGTTGCTGTCATGGTGGATCATGAAGTGACACGAAGGGCATGCCCGCGTAGAAGGACACCTAGCGCCATCTATCTCTTTCCACTTACACTCCTTCAATATTGTTATTATTCTCTTTCGGCTTTGGCGACACTGTTTCCTTGAACAGTTAGCAGCATCATCTCTTCCTTTCCATACTTAGAGACAAGTGTTACAATACTTGGATTTCCTATTTTCTCTTTGACAATAAATGCACGCAAACCATTTCCTCCTTTTCGATTCGTCTTCAATATATTCAAAGCATGAGGGGCATTTGTGCACATTTTCTCGCTCCTCCAAAAAGACGTTTGAAAGCAGATGCTCAAACAGATTGCGTTCATCGGAAGTGAGACAAGCTTTCAGGTGAATCTCCACGAAGCCCCATTCTCTTCCACAGCGCACCACTGGACACACGAAAGCCAGTTCCCGGGTATTTATTATGTTTCTTCAATATCCATATAAATTGTCGGGAGCTGAGAAACAGAACAAAAAGTGTTTTAATAATATTCAATTAAATCGCCGATATATTGAAAACAGTGTGTAAATTACCTAAGGTTTGTGTATTTGATAGTGCATGAGGTTGACCACAACTATGTATACGATTAATACGATGTAAAATAGAGCTCTATTTAAGAGTATGGAATTACCAATCATTCGTACCTACACTCATACGTGATCAATAGGAACTATTGTTGATCATTCTATAATATATGTCATATATCTAAAGCCAACAAAAGAACCAATTATATGTATACAATAACTCGAACAACTCGAGATTTTAGATTTGCTATAGACAAGAAATGATATAGTGTACCGTTTGTGATTGTAATATCATTTTATTTTTGTCAATGTAATTAGGCAAGCACATTTACTTGCACCTTAAGCAATGGATGAATCATTTCAAAGAATTGTAACAAATTTTTGAAATGTACTCAGAATAAGACAAAGCAGGAATTTAATATTTGTTCAGTGGCATTGAATAGCAATATAAAACCCCAAATTACTGAATTCCATTTAACAGCATTATAAATGTCATATATTTTAAAAGTTGTGACCCTAATAATTTGTTCCAGACGAGAATGGGAGGAAAACTTACCATAAATCATCTTCTGTGGTATGCTCTATTGACGAATGGAATCATTTTTAACATCCACAGTTCTAATATTGGTAAATACGTTTCATAACATCTTTCAAAACATTTCTTTGATGTTGTACAATGATGAAATAATGATAGACAACTAGTGTTAATAATCAGGACGGGAATAACGAAAACTTAGCATCGCGAAGCACACTTAAATATGGCTGTCTGCCTTACCTTTTGAATATATCAAAGAGCGCGGACTGAATTGTACGAAATATCAGATTATTTTTACATTTTAATCTTCTTCTTCAAAACTACTGGGCCAATTTTGACCACACTTGACATGACTGAATTGTACGAAATATCAGATTCTTTCAATTTTTCTATTTTCAAATATTATAAATGCCCAATAAAAGTATGGATTTTACATTGTGAGCATAGATATTAATCATGCCTTAATTTTTGTCTCGAAATCGTGAACTTACTCGTTGCATGTCCACACGACATCTTAACACGTACTGCGGAATCCGGATATGGATCCATGGCGTCGGGGTCAGATGTCTGGAATTCCTCAGGCGGAATACGCGGAGAAGGTGTCTGAATGGTGAACAGCTTTACTGGGTACACAACATCACCAAGAGTGTCTGCCAATGTGGCCGTCTGCTTACCGGCTTCTATCAGATTGGCTCCCCTGTAGAGGGTGACATCGCCACCCCACATTAGTTTTGTTTTCAAAGCTCGCGTTACCTCTTCCATGGAGCTTTCCTGAATTAGAATAGTTTCGTATATACTTTGTGCGTTTTGATTTTAATTTACAGCGGTTGCATCCGATTTTATATAATAAATGATACATTATAGACTAACATGTTGAGAAGAGTGTATTCCGTCTTTGCGTATTGCAGAGTTATCTTCTCTTGGGAGCAGGTATTGATTGTTACGTCCCCTGTTTGTGAGAGAAACGTCATCATTTTTTGATAAAACGACGTAATTTTCTCACACAGACAAATGACGTAACAATCAATACCTGCTCCAAAGAGAGGATAACTCTGCAATACGCAAAGACGGAATTGGTAGAGGGAAACTAACATGATACCAAAATGATATATTATTCGTATAAATTTGTCCGTGTAAAATAGAATTTTCCCACAATGTTTAAGCAATGTAAGATTAGTCTTTTCCTACACTTCTCATGTAAACTCACGTTTAAGTTTTCAAGGCAGATCACACGCACTATTATTCTGAGAACGTCATCATCGCGTCATCATTTTATGCAGTGTAACCAGGTAGCGTCATAAATTTTATCACATTTATGCGTCGTTGCTGATGAAGCGGTGCATTGGCTTCACCAGTTAAGCTTAAACTGAACTCCAAGTTCTACTTTACTATGAAAGCGTTCAGTTTAGAAAATCTATTAAACTTAGGACTATCAGATTGTCAATATGATGATGTTGACACTCAAAATACGTCAATGCACAGCCCTCTTGACTACCTACCTTACCAACCGCACAAATCGGATGTGTGTGATGGAACCTCCAAAATTCCACTCTTCCTTTTGTGTCATTTCCGGGACTTTTTGGCAGTAGGGGTGGTAGCCATTGACGGATTGATCCTTTCACCAAGTCAAGTTTTCTGTCTGATTCTGAATTAATTTCATCGTGCAATGGTTTGAGCATCAATGCTTTCCCTTGTGGTACCTTAATGGGTCTTTTGTGTTTTTTGTGACGCCGTTTTACACGAGGTAAGCTTTCAATTGCTTCCAGTTTGTCGTTTTCACTTGTTTTGAAGTTGCCCACCTCTGACGTATGATCCGGGACCAGAGCAGGTATGGCCATGGTGTTTTCCAGCTCATTATCATACCTTGTCTTCTCCATTGTAGTCCTAGTGGTTGGTCCCTTTCCCCCTTGAAATTTTTCTTCTTGTTGATCTTCGAGCCATTTTAAGCAGGCTATTGATGTCTGAGGACGAACAGTCCGCCTGCTTGTGGTATCATGAACATTATTGCTTGAATCTCTAACTTGAACACCTCTCCGTAAAGGTGTGCAGTCATTAACATACGAGCCACTGATTAACAATTGGCGGCCGCTGCTGGGATATGACATGTTGTTTTTCAGCACATTATCATACCTTGTCTTCTCCATTCTTGTCCTAGTGGTTGGTCCCTTTCCCCCTTGACATCTTTCTTCTGAATTATCCTCGAACCATTTTAAACAGTATCTTGATGTCTGAGGACGAACAGTCCGCCTGCTTGTGGTATCATGAACATTATTGCTTGAATCTCTAACTTGAACACCTCTCCGTAAAGGTCTGAAGTCATTAAAATACGCGCCACTGACTGTCAATTTGCGGCTGCTGCTGGGATATGCCTTTGCTATATTGGGTCTTATTGGTAAACTTCTTAAAACAGCTTCCTTCGAAAAGGTTTCAGGTGGTCTTCTAACAAATGATTCATTCAAAAAGTTTTCAAACTCTTCTTCGTCATCAATTATCCTTATATCTCCCGATTCACTGTAATCATCACCAAGATCATCTGATGATTTCATAAAATTGGCCAAACCCTGTTCGTTTTCTATTTGTCCACCGCTGGCTAGGTAGCCACCCTTTAAATACTTCCTTTCCGCCATATGATTGTGTACCTTCTATGAACAAATCTGTGGGGGAGCAAAAAAATATTGTTAACAACACATGATCTTTTCAATATATGAATGTACTACGATACCATCAGTGACACCTTTTAAAAACACGTTGATGTATTACTTTAAGTATACATGTTTTATTTATAGCAGTCTACGTATAAAACGATGCACGGAAGGCTTGCAGTTCTTGCTACACTATTCGTTCAACGAATATTTTATGCTGCATAATTAATATCGAATCAGATATAACGATGGTATATATATATAATATTCATGTTTATTAACTGCACCGGGAAGGGAACGACACACTTTCATAATAGGATTCGTGGAAGGTATATAAAGCTACCTCGTCTCTCTGTGATATCTCTGTGAAAACATCCTACAGTATTACAAGTAAACATCAATATAAATAACATACCCTATACAAGCCATGTCTTCGTATCGAAATGGACAGTTCCCTAAAACATGTATTTTGTTAAATGTGTTTATCACGAACTTACATAGGATTCCAACTGCTGACTGTCCCTTGTTAACCAGGAAAGAGCTAGCGTGAAGTCTTATAATAATTATCTTTGTCGAAATCTCTCTCTTCAACTCACCTGACAGTTCGATATGTATATATGGGCGCCATATATTGACTAACACGGAATGAAATATTGAGCTGTACTTATATATAGTATATAAATACCGAGTATATCTTCCTGGTTGTAAAGTACGACATCGCTTCTTTTGTCTGATAAACATACTGATAAATTGTACCAGATCATGAATAGATGCTTTAGCTTTTTCTATAAGACTTTATGAGACAGAACGATCAAATGCATACATTAAGCTATTCAAGTAGTGACAAAAAGATATTGCTATTTGTTTACATTGTGACTGTAACTACGTGAGCAGCGGGTACACAACTCATTGATCTGTTGAGGTATTTTGGCTTAGCTTGTACTAGTACTATATCGGTAAATTCTCTTTCCCTTAATTTACTTTTAAACTAGGAAGAGAACAGCAAGCGGGAGAGTTCTATCTCCAAATTACAAAAGCTTGCGTGAAGTCTTATTATTATTATTTTTTGTCGAAATCTCTCTCTTCAACCTACCCGGCAGTTCGATATGTATGGGCGCCATGTATTGATAAAGACAGAATGAAATAATGAGCTGTACTTATATATAGCATATACGTACCGAGTATATCTTCCTGGTTGTAAAGTACGACATCGCTTCTTTTGTCTGAAAAACGTACAGATAAATTGTACCAGATCATGAATAGATGCTTTAGCTTTTTCTATAAGACTTTATGAGACAGAACGATCAAATGCATACATTAAGCTATTCACATAGTGACAAAAAGATATTGCTATTGTGTTTACATTCCTTGTAACTGTAACTACGTAAGCAGCGGGTATCACAGCTCATTGATCTGTTGAGGTATTTTGGCTTAGCTTGTACTAGTACTATATCGGTAAATTTCTCTTTTTTCTTTAATTAACTGTTAAACAAAGCAAGAGAACAGCAAGCGGGAGAGTTCTATCCCCATATTACAATTACTTAAAAGGAACTCGTATTATGCTGATAAAACTGCAGATACATTACAACGTGGACATACATATTGGATAAATGTAGTGCGATACAATGAAATCTAATGTTCATCCTGGCTTGAGCCAATATGCTGCACTCTCTTTCCTAGTCTTCGATCTCAACGTCTCTTTCATGGTCTCTCTGTCAAGAAGCACAACGGATCTGACCACTGGCCTCTGAAAGGGTTCTGTACTTGTCTATAACAGGTAAGGTTTGTGAGATGTAATAACTAACTGTTCGGACGTCACAAAATAATGTTTCTATAAACGTACTCATTTAAAAGCATTCTTATTTTAGCACATGATCGAATATAAATACATGAGTGCATTGATAAATTGGCGTACTCACAATTTATGCCATATAAAACTGTACATAGGAACTTAAATGTAATAACCGTTAAATATATACTTAATTGAAAAGAGAACATAATAATACAAATCGATCACGCATTATGATTATGATCATAGAAAAGTACTGTATATATATTAAAAGCATAATTATATTATTATTTAAAAACTACATTTTTGTTTTAGTCTTTGTACTGATGGTTGTATGGAGTATGTAGATTACAAGACAAGCACGATTTTGATATACTCCATCTGCATTTGACTCATACCTGTCCGCGCAGTCAACAGTGCCCAACAAATGATTTGACCAGACTTGGACATCTTGGTAAGTATTTACAATATGTAAATGATAAACATGCATTATTGTACGTAAATGTAATATATTCATAGTACATCATAAAACGTAAGTATATAGGTATGATATATATATGGGGCAAAGAAGTAATTCCAACAGTGTGGACAAGTTGAGGTTGTCAAATTTTCGGAGCGATCCGCTCCTTTTATGGTATGATATATATATATATATATTTACTTATGATCGATTTAATGTGTTGCATAATAAACATGATTATTAGTTAATAATAAAAAGTCTTATCTCACAGAATAATACGTATCAGATAGTAAGAGTTATACATGTAACATCTATAAAGTTACACTCGACTCGTAATCAGTTTAGTTGTCATCGTTTTTTTTACACTTTTACACTCACCTTAAATTTCGGTTTCGTTGTGGACTCTTTGGTTACACTCACCTTAAATTTCAGTTGAGCTGTACAAATCTCTTAACACTCACACAAATATCGTATCGGATCGTTACCTGACGAATTCGGTCAGATTTGTAATAATCAGAATTCGCGATCGAGAAATATAATGATTCGTTCGCGAAGAGGTGTCCATCTTTAGATTAATATGTTATGAATGCTTAAACAATATAGCTTGAATTCTACATAGGAAAACAATTAGACCAAATATCTAAAATGAGAACCTGACAAACAATTCAAAATTATTATTTTAGACATAGCCAGGTTTTAAATAATAAGAAATTACCTGTAGATGTGGAGTAGAAATGGTGTCCGTACGCTAGTCCATTATTATTACAGCAGTAGAACTGGGCCTTCTGAATGCCATATCTCACACAAGTGTTCTGTATGTAACAGCCATCAAAAAAAGCTGAAAACACCATCACTATATAATTATTTATGAATTAGACTACTCCGTAGTTGAACATGTAAGTTAATAAAAATTGCATCTTGAATAAGGTTCTTTCCTTTCTATTTTTACAGAACAAGATATGTTCAATGGTAGTGGAAGCAAATAATTTCATTAAATGTTGCTGACCTCAGAAATTTACATGACAAAAAAATTACTCTTCTATAGATACAAATTGATTGAAGTTGTGGAAAATGAAAGTTAGAATTGCTTAACATAAACGATATGTTAGTTTAATCAATCAATTCAACAGTGAGTTTGAATATATTTTGAAAGGAAGATGTTTTAAAATACCCGTGTCCTCTGACAATAGATTAATGCAAGAAAGAACATTTCTAAACATTTTCTTCAGGTTGGTATGCATGGTTGTGAACGGATTCATGTAGCAAAGTGTTTATATGTGACGTTTCGATGACTAGAACGGTATGTACTCTTTCACTTTCATCAGACAAAAAACAAGGAAGAACACATTTAACATCGCTGTCGTGCCCTCTAAATAGTATATCCAACAATTTCCCAAAGGGATATTTACATATCTTTGTATACCATTGATAAGATGGTTGTCATTTTGTTTATATCTTTGTGCAATGTAGAAGAGACCCCAAAGCAAACCCGAGGACGATATTTCAGGAAGAATGAATATATTTCCAGAATAATGAACGTGTACACTAGATTCCAAACAATTTCATACACCGGGTGCATTCACTCTAACTGAATGCCTTTAATCTAATATATTATCCCATGTGAGTGTGAGCTAACTAGTTCATTAATTTTGAGTCTAATCCAATGAAGTTCTAACGCCGAGTATATGTATGTTGATTGAATAACAATAGTTAAATAATCTCTAGAAATACAAAGAACATACTTGAAAAGTGTGTTTGTAGATACTGATGGCCAATCGAAGTAAACATTGAACCATGACGTCATCCAGTAAGGATTCATCGGCGATAGTGAAGGGAAAACAAAATATGAAAAAATACATGATCCAAAACATATGTAGAATACAACGAAATGTGAATACAAAACCCTTTATAGTGTTACAAATAAACAACGTTAGGCTATAACACATTGTACTAATATATATACATGAACTAGTCCAATAAGATTCTTATGTGTTTTTAGAAAGCCAATCAAAATTCGTACCCTTAGTGCGTGTAAGATTAAGGACTGGACATTTTTCTCCGTCTATCAACACGTCGCCCTTCATTTCTATAGCCTCATGATCTTTCTCTTGCATATTAAGCTCCAACGTTGTGAGGTCCCTCCCTCCTATGTACTTCGGCACCAACGTTTGGCCTTGAAGGGTCAGTATTTTGAAAGAACTGGCACACGTTCCAGAGAGTGGAATGACAAATGATTGGATTGTGATATCCCCTACTGTAGTGATAAGGCCATTTGAGTGAGTCACGTTAAGTACAAAGCTCTGTGATGTTTCCCCGGGACATCGGTACTGACCTTCCCATACACTGGGTACAAACTCTGTCCTGTCTGGGTACAAACACATAAAATCATAATCGAAAAAATAAAATACGTGAAATAGCACATAAATTCTTTCTTAAAAAACATTCATTTAAATCGAAGCCTCTTTTACATATGAGAGAGTGGTCTTCAGTCAGTGTATAAGTGTTAGTGACACGTGTCAGTGTATAAATGTGAGTGACACGTGTCTGTGTAGAAGTGTTAGTGACATGTGTCTGTGTATAAGTGTTAGTGACATGTGTCTGTGTATAAGTGTTAGTGACACGTGTCAGTGTATAAGTGTCAGTGACATGTGTCTGTGTATAAGTGTTAGTGACATGTGTCTGTGTATAAGTGTAAGTGGCATGCGTCCGTGTTTAAGTGTAAGTGACAAGTGTCCGTGTATAAGTTTAGTGACACGTGTCCGTGTATAAGTGTTTGCGACACGTGTCCATGTATAAGTGTTAGTGAAAAGTGTCCGTGTATAAGTGTTGGTGACATGTGTCCGTGTATAAGTGTTAGTGACACGTGTCCGTGTATAAGTGTTAGTGGCACGTGTCTGTGTATAAGTGATAGTGGCATGTGTCCGTGTATAAGTGTAAGTGGCATGTGTCCGTGTATAAGTGTAAGTGTGCATGTGTCAGTGTATAAGTGTAAGTGTTCATGTGTCAATGTATAAGTGTAAGTGTGCATGTGTCAGTGTATGCGAGTGTAACTGTTCATGTGTCAGTGTAAAAGTGTAACTGTTCATGTGTCAGTGTATAAGTGTAAGTCTGCATGCGTCAGTGGATAAATTGTGTTGCAATTATTTATGACATGCTGTCAGGTTAGAAATTGTAGCATTTAATTCTTAAAAAAGAAGCACAATTTAGATTTTTTTACATTTGAGATGTTGTTGCAATATCCATCATTTCATGTGTCAATAGTTTCTGTTTCTAAGGCTCTGCTGATTTATTTAAAGGAAAATAAAGGAAAAAAAAACATTTTTACAGTAGCACAGTTACATCGGATGATATATATTACGTCATTAGCATACACATATATGTATATCGTGCATGCTGGCCATAAGGCTAAAACCAAGTGTTGATCAAAAGTTTAGTTGCTGCCCCTCCCCCGTCCTCCAAAAAAATAAGCCAAATTCTCATTTCATTATACTTAACCTTGTTCTTGAACCCCTAAATATCAATGCAAATGTTTTATTTTACACGGGAAAATAATTTCCAGTCCCATTTTCTTTCCGTCGATTTAACCATTTAGCTTTTTATATAACTATGTCAGACAACCCCGGAATGTACTGCTGTCGCGTATTAAAGGGTATATAGTTATGAATTTCCGAATACACCGGGACAGCCGATATATATCAGCAGTTTCTTACTTCAGCGTCATAGTTTTCTTATATATGTGTGCCAACATGTACAATGTCGTCATCAAATATATAATGAACAATAAACAATAAGTAAAATGTTCACTTAATCAAGCAAGTTCAATTTTAGAATAAGGCATATCAATTGATTATAAACTAGTAATCTTAAGATACATAAAAGTTACCAAACAGCCTACATTCAAATAATTAATTTACAAAACATCAAATTAACATCTATAAAAATGATAATGAAAAATGATAAATACGTAAAAGATATAAAGTAATATACAACTTGTTAACAGAGGTTTATTAGTTATTTAAATCAACATGGACATGGCCTGTAGTCTATAGATCAACGGACAAAAACTGTCGCAAGAATGGCAGCCTTCTTCCATCTGCCTGTGCCATTAACCGAGGAATGGTTCTTTCGAGACCATTTTCAAACAAAAGGGCAAAGCTCTATAAATGGGGAGGTATCTCCAACTTTTGCACATTATTCAAAGCATCTCAGCGCAAATGTCACATGTACTTTGTATCATTCAAATGTGACCGACAAGTATAAACAAAGTTTCATAACTCCATCAAAAGTGTAGGTAACACAAATTAACATATGTTTTTGACATCCCTTTAATGAAACGTTCTTCGTGCCGAGGGTAATTCAAATTCGTGCAATGCTTTGGGAGGAGTAGAGCGAACAATGTTTGAACATCAAGGTTCTTGAAAACCGGCTGAAAACTGATGTTGCGGAAACAAGATTATCTTGGCTAACCTTTGTAAAAAGGGACATTACTTAAAAAAAAGATCAGACCGAAATATTTATCACAGACGACAAATTCAGAGAGTGTTGATAACATCACTGAAATTCGTTTTTAAACTGTATAGTAGGAGTTGTCCGGACAAATTGTGTCGACAGACAGACAGACAGACAGACAGACAGCCAAATTCCTGGATACTATAAGAACGTGGTCTTTTTTATGTCTTTATTTAGATCAATAATGAACACAGTCTGAAAATACATAAATGAGAAATACTCAGATATTTACCAAATGATGTGTTGTATTTTCAGACTGTGTTCATTGTTGATCTAAATAAAGACATACAAAAAGACCACATTCTTATATGAACACAGTAATAATAATATGCTTTAAACAGGCTAGTGTTAGTGTTTCCTCAAATGACTCTATTTAGATCACAAATGGCGACTTTCTATCAAAGGGGAGTAACTCTGAAATGTCTAAGTATCAGTCACGACTATAAAGGGAAGTTACTATTTAAATACCACTGNCCCCCCCCCTAATTTCATGTGCAATGTAGCAATATTATTTCAATGTGCTGTACCTTGATATACACTGCAGTCTGCTGGGCCTCCTTGTATTGTGACCTCACAGTTGTCTCCCTTCCAGCCAGCGTTGCACACCTTGCGTCCCTTGTTGTCACATGTGTAATGGCCGTTACATGCATTGTCTGCCACACAGTTGATGGAGCAGTCATCGCCATAGTAATGAGGATCACAGTACACCTTTACCTTCAATGACAGACTGTAAATTGATGTAACCATTAATACTATGGTGCACATATACGAAGATCTTTATCATTAATTAAAAGCTACAAATAAATATAATGCAGGGAACAGGATCAGCTCCAATGCTAAGCTGCAAATACATTTTATAGTTTATCACTATCTATTACCTTAATGACAGATTGCAACTAGATATTATATATCAGCAACGCGTCGGCACTGCTATGGGCAGTTCAGTGAATCTCATAAAGGACAATATTTATGGAACATCTGGAGCAATAGCATTTGCCCCAATGGATAACAAGTCTATTTGCTGAAGCATCAAATTTACATTTGAGGAAGAGGTCAATGGCGTGATGCTCATTCTTGACGCCCTTATAGTAAAGAAAGATGATGCAAGGTTGTATGAACTTCGGAACTCCAGAACCTTTGCAACAGATGTTTGGCGTAGTCACACATTCCTTAATATATTGTGAACGATTACGAAGGCCTTTCAATGAATTCTGTAACCACACAGCTCCCGCACGAACGGGCAATAAAATACTTAAGCGCCTTGGCAGACTGCAAAAGGATTTAAAGAGCCATGCACGTGTAAAATTGCGACATCATCCGACACGAGTTGACCAAACTATTAATTGTTGAATGGCATTCACTGGTGACTAGCTGAGTTTACTTTCCAAAAATGAAGGTTGAGACTAAATCTGAAATACGCTCCTAAGTCAAAGCGCGTAATGATTTACATATACCGCCAAAACAGATAAATCACAGTTGTGAAGCATAAAAGGCACCTCTGCTGTCATATTGAGAACTGTTTTCAGGTGAGTCAACACATTCAAGAAGGTAAAGTTGATATGAAAGAGAACGCGGCCAGGCTGGCCAGTTGTTGCAGGAAACATTAAAGAAGAACATTGCTGCTGTGAAAGCATGAATCAAGGACGATGGTTGATATACTGTTTCTAAGATAGCTCATCTGATTGGCATTTCAGAAGGCAGTACTTATCACATTCTGACCAAGTTCCTGAAGTAAAAGAAGATTTGTGTCCGACGGATCCCCTATTTGCTTGCAGCTGAACGAAAGGCCAAACGTTGAAATCTGCTAAAAAATATCGAAAAAATACGGTAAAAGCTATCTGAGTTATTGAGACCTATACTATGTCTATTACTTTGAACCACAGAGGCGCATTAATAACAAGTAATGCTTGTCGAGAAATCAAGAAGGCCAATGAACGCAAGACGTATAAAAAGCGCCAGGAAAATTTTGTATACCATTTTTTAAAATTCAAGTGGGTTATATTGTTCAGATACCGTGCATGGAAGGGACAATTATCACTGTCAAGTTTCACTGAGACAAAGTACTGCCAAAAGATTCTGTCAAGCCATCACAAAAGTCAAAAGTTATATAGTAAAGCGACTTATATATATTATCCTCAACGGATGTCTGACCTGGTGGGGTGCTGAGGTCGCTGACCATTAACCCTAATCTCAGATAATTAAACCTTCTGTTTAAGGATTAGATTTTAATCCTAATATTTGTGTCAGTTAGTTTTATTGAGTAGCTAAATTGAAAGTATAGAAAAACATTCAAATACCCTGTAAATTGACAATAAATTAACCCATTTATTTGGAATTAATGCCGACATATTCTTTCTGACCACTTGCAATTTCAATGTACTTTTCATTTTGGGGTCAATGTAGTATACGGTTGACGGAGTTAATCGATGAAACACTGTTAAAAGTTGATGGCATTATGTGGAATTAGAAACATTTATTACACACTTACTAATAAATACGTGTTTTTGTATATGCGATACGACACAATTGCTCTAACCCATATCAGCCCTCGCCGTACCACACCCCAAAACCCGTATCAGCCCTCTCCGTATCAGCCTGCAAAGCCCGTATCACACCCCTTTTGGAAATTTTTCGTTTTTAAATATATATCAAAAGTAAAATAGATCATAAGATTGTAGATAATTCCGTGTTTTATTAGTGATAATGAAATAAACAGAATAAAACATGCCTTTTTCCATATCACACACAGTATCAACCCTCGACCAGTATCAGCCCTCAGGCCTTCGGCTCCCGGGCTGATACTTGTGATGGTTGATACTGGATGTGATATGAAAAAAGGCATGCATTATTCTCTATGTATAAAACTGAAGGGAAAAGTAAATGTTAACAGTGTAATCTGACGAATTCGAATTTAAGGATCCCAACACCACTGCCAAAAACTGTAATTTACTACTGGAACTGTCTTTTCTGGCTTGATTATAGCTTTGATAAACCATTTATGAAAAAAAGTATACCTTGCGAGACTTTAATGAGAAATAATAAAGATGACATGAACAAAAGTTGATCGACAACAGTGTTGTTAGTATTAAAATTCAGCGGGATAGGCTGGGATTCGAACCCCGAGCTTCAGATTGTTATACTATCGCTCTAACGGATTGGGCTACCTTGTATAAGGAAGTGTCGTGACCGAAATATCCAAACGGAAGTTAAGGGGAGGCTACTGTATATGATACACCACAGAGCAGCGGTACGGTGATCCTTATGTCATGGCTTTGTGATATGAAAAGAAATCGTTCATCGTTTAATAGTAAACCAAATATCACGCTGATATGAATGGATTTGACCGTTTTGCTAGCCTAGTGTTCAGCCGGCCCATGAGTCTCGTTCCGGGTAAGGTCTGGAGTTGTTGAGAAAACATCCGATGTTATTACAAACCCTAATTAGGCCAAACAAAAATATTGGGTGTTTCCGGTAACCCTACCCCTCCCCTTATGTTTTATGCCTACCCTAAACCTTTTAAGACAATTTTCAACGAAGAAACTGTTATAGTCAAGTTGACTCTCCTATATAAACCATATACAATTACATATTAAAACAATACTTGTTACCAACCTGCCTACCCTTAAGTTTTCAAACATGTTACAGGAAACACATACTTGTCTGGCCTAATGTGTCTGTTATCTGAAATATCACCTATATTGATAACAATTTTAATTCCTGTGATTCTTGACAGAATCATGCAACATGCATGCAGAGTAGCCCCTGTGTATGGTGGGTAGACATTGCGTACCTTGAAAGTCCTTTTGTACCTTCGGAAACCGTTGTGTACCCTTAATACTCTTGTGTATTCTGTGTAAGATCACGATAACCTTGGGTAACCCCTTAGTACGGTGGGTTATCTTTGAATTTTGATTATATATTCACATTTATTACTGAACACGGTCATTTCGCACTCCCTCTCTCTAGCCCGAGTTTCCACCAGACTTAGACATTTTGACATATAGATGTCTGGTTTCCTCTGGTCCTTACACCAGACTTAGACATTTTAACATATAGATGTCTGGTATGTCAAAATGTCTAAGTCTGGTGTAGGGACCAGAGGAAACTCGGGCTATCACTCACACATGCATGGCAGTCATCTAGATACTATATATATATGTTAAATGCGCTACATATGCATGGCAGTCATCTAGATACTATATATATTATATATGTTAAATGCGCCACATATACATGGCAGTCATCTAGATACTATATATATATATGTTAAATGCGCTACATATGCATGGCAGTCATCTAGATACTATATATATGTTAAATGCGCTACATATGCATGGCAGTCATCTAGATACTATATATATATATATTAAATGCGCTACATATGCTTGGCAGTCATCTAGATACTATATATATATGTTAAATGCGCTACATATGCATGGCAGTCATCTAGATACTATATATATTATATATGTTAAATGCGCCACATATACATGGCAGTCATCTAGATACTATATATATATATGTTAAATGCGCTACATATGCATGGCAGTCATCTAGATACTATATATATATATATATGAAATGCGCTACATATGCATGGCAGTCATCTAGATACTATATATATATGTTAAATGCGCTACATATGCATGGCAGTCATCTAGATACTATATATATATATATATTAAATGCGCTACATATGCATGGCAGTCATCTAGATACTATATATATATGTTAAATGCGCTACATATGCATGGCAGTCATCTAGATACTATATATATATGTTAAATGCGCTACATATGCATGGCAGTCATCTAGATACTATATATATATGTTAAATGCGCTACATATGCATGGCAGTCATCTAGATACTATATATATATGTTAAATGCGCTACATATGCATGGCAGTCATCTAGATACTATATATATATATTAAATGCGCTACATATGCATGGCAGTCATCTAGATACTATATATATATGTTAAATGCGCTACATATGCATGGCAGTCATCTAGATACTATATATATATATTAAATGCGCTACATATGCTTGGCAGTCATCTAGATACTATATATATATGTTAAATGCGCTACATATGCATGGCAGTCATCTAGATACTATATATATATATATATGTTTAATGCGCTACATATGCATGGCAGTCATCTAGATACTATATATATATATATATTAAATGCGCTACATATGCATGGCAGTCATCTAGATACTATATATATATGTTAAATGCGCTACATATGCATGGCAGTCATCTAGATACTATATATATATATATATGTTTGATGCGCTACATATGCATGGCAGTCATCTAGATACTATATATATATGTTAAATGAGCTACATATGCATGGCAGTCATCTAGATACTATATATATATATATTAAATGCGCTACATATGCATGGCAGTCATCTAGATACTATATATATATGTTAAATGCGCTACATATGCATGGCAGTCATCTAGATACTATATATATATATATATATTAAATGCGCTACATATGCATGGCAGTCATCTAGATACTATATATATATATGTTAAATGCGCTACATATGCATGGCAGTCATCTGGATACTATATATATATGTTAAATGCGCTACATATGCATACTCACCGTCCATGTATCAAAACTGAACAAAGATGCTTTGCCAGCAGTAAAAGAGATTTCATTCTCGTTATCATGGGCATTAAAATCTTCTCTCCCAAACTGACATCCGCCTCCTGTTAAACTCGTACTAAAACAGAAACGAACCGGGTGAAATTTGTAGAACTGACAATTGGATTGATTTGAAAGTATTGTACTTCATCAGTTTGTAAATAAAAAGTAAACTTATTAAAGTCAAGTTAATAAAAAAATGACCATATCTGAAGTACCCTTCTCGATTTTTCCATTTTTCTTAGGTTGAAATATTGCCCCGTTTTTACATTTCGTAATTTGATACGGAATGATGGGAAATAATAAAAGTTTTATCATAGAAAGTAAACAAGGACAGGTAAATCATCTAACGTAAATATGCCAGACTTTAATAAACGGTAAATATGTCAGGAAAATCATATACAGTAATGGGGCCAAATTCTTTACAGTAAATATGCCAGGAAAATCATGTACAGTAAAAAGGCCATATTTTTTTTATATAAATTAAATAAGCCAGGACATTCATATACAGTGAAAAGTCAGCATTTATAATATATAGTAAATATGTCGAGAAAATCGTATACAGTAAATAAATATGCCAGATTTTTAATAAATATATATATATATTTTTAATTTTCAATTTTGAAAAGTAATTTAACGTAAATATGCCAGATTTATAATAGATATTAAATATGCCAGATTTATAATATAAAGTAAATATGCCAGATTTATAATATATAGTAAATATGCCAGATTTATAATATAAAGTAAATATGCAAGATTTATAATATATAGTAAATATGTCGAGAAAATCATATAAAGTAAATATGCCAGACTTATAATATTAAGTAAATATGCCAGATTTATAATATTAAGCAAATATGCCAGATTTATAATATATAGTAAATATGTCTAGAAAATCATATAAAGTAAATATGCCAGATTTATAATATAAAGTAAATATGTCGAGAAAATTATATGCAGTATTTGCCAGATTAATAATATAAAATAAATATGTCAGGAAAACCGTATACAGTAAATAGACAAGATTAATAATCTATAGTAAATATGTCAGGAAAATCAAATAAATGGGCAAGATGCATGATATA
Organism: Mizuhopecten yessoensis; assembly: GCF_002113885.1. Classification (NCBI taxonomy): domain Eukaryota; kingdom Metazoa; phylum Mollusca; class Bivalvia; order Pectinida; family Pectinidae; genus Mizuhopecten; species Mizuhopecten yessoensis. The sequence goes on along the minus strand of NW_018480074.1, from coordinate 1,192,306 downwards.
CACGTGTAGCTAAAACGCCAGGAAAATTATATACAGGAAATAGGCCAGTTGTATTAAGTTTTATTACATATATTAATAAATAGGGTATATACCAGTAGGAATGACGCATAACATGTTATAGGTGTTGGTTACCTGGGGTGTTCTCCAGCACAGACAGTGAAGTGGTGGTCACATTGTTCCAATGGACACATAGGTATATTGACCCCATCACAACATTGACCGTTAATGTCAAGTCCCTGCTTGTTGTGAAAGTCCACCAACTGTACAGCCAGCTTCCCTTTGCTCTCAATGACAACTGTCTATACAAAATATTATGGTATGTCATATGATGTAAACCACTCACTACAGTGTACAATACAAAAGGTATCATCAGTTCCTCATGGGTGCAATAAAACATTATTACATTTTTTTACCAGTGAAAAAATAGAAAACATGAATTTGATACAGCAAATCTTATATTTTCTTTGTGTGAAATGTTACGTTTTCACATTTGAATGTTATACCTTCACACGTGAATGTTATATCATCACATGATTCTGTTTTATCTTCACACGTGAATGTTATATCATCACATGATACTGTTTTATCTGTGAATGGTTTATTTTCACACGTAAACTTTATATCTTCACATTTGAATATTATATCGACAACGTAAATGTTATACTTCACAAGTGAATGTTTCTTTTTCACACATGAATGTTACATCGACAATGTGAATGATATATCTTCACATGTATATTTTTACATTTGAATGTCATACCTTCACATGTGAATTTTATATTTTCACATTTGAATTTCATACCTTCACATGTGAATTTTATATTTTCACATTTGAATTTCATATTTTCACATGTGGATGTTATATCTTCACACGTAAATGTTATATTAAATATATGTGAAGACATTACCTTTAGTATTGACCAATCAGAATGGTTATATTTGTTCACTGCACTTCAAAATTTAGATTGTTCTGTTTAGGCGAATTGAGCGATGGTAATATATATTTTTTTAAATAAATTAATAAATAGAAATTTTATAATACATATACATTTTGTTTATAGAAATCTTAATGGATATTCCGTTGTATAGCCTATACTACCTGCATTGCGGAATAATACGCTATTTTCACTCTGCAAAATATCTGTTTTCTGCCTTACTCGTGAAATGCATATGATACTCAACGCGAAACCATTAAATATCCCATTTGTAGTTATGCTTTCGTCATAGAGATATTGTTTTCAAATAACAAATATCTACTAGCCCCTGACTAATAGGAATGTGTTCTAGATCCAAACATGAACAATTAGCTCCAACACAGTTTCCGGTCATAGGGTCATGCAACAAATATTTAAAAATATATGCGAGCACACCTAATGCTAGACTGTGTACATATTTTCATACACTTGTAACAAGCCCCTGTTTTCCGGGTTATGTGATAAACACACCCTGGACACTGGTATCTACAACAGACTTAAGTTACGTTGTTAACGGAGATATATCTATACCAGGTAAACAGTGTTGTCGACATACCACATCCAAACTTATTGTTGATGGTATCGGGTACAGACTTTCATACTCTCTGGACAGCTCAACTAAAATATCTCACTGTAGCATTATTCATTATTCAGCATCTGTTTTCAATTCCTCTTTCCCGTCCTTACCTTTCTGATCTGTTTAGGGTATGTGATTATTGTCAGTGTATCAAAAGCAGGACACTTTATAATGAAATATTGATGTATTTTATTACATTGTATCAATTCAAAAATGATTTTTCTTAAATAGATATCCTCATTTTTTCTTTTGTATTACAAGCTGTTATAGGTAGCGTGTGGTTCTATAAATAGAACACAAAATGCTATTATGGTCGTGTAGTCACTTAAACAGGTGTAAGTAACTGTACACTAAAAGGGAAACTTTGTGCTTGTCTAATTAAAAAACTATGTTTACGTTATTATTTCTAAAATTAAACTGTCAATGTACTCAAAACCAACAAACAATAAAGTCTATATACAGCTTGATTGCATACACAAAACTATTTCCTTTGCATGGCAAGCCAATTTCTTCAGCCGCTTTCCCCACAAGTGTCCCATTGTGGGTATATTGACGCTACAATACATGTACGTTTTACTTTTTCTTCTAATTGTTATAATTATATCATTAACAAGCTAACCGAAACATAATATATATGCAACAGCAACCAAATAATTATATCAATTTAATGATTAAAACAAATGTTTAGATAAAAGGCAGACACATTTATGTCTTCCTTTGTCAATTATGTTATATTGTCATCAAATATATGCATATCCATGTGCATTGAAATTGTAAAGAATTGTGAAGAAATGAAAAACAATGTCAAGGTCAAAGGTCAAATTGAGGTCACAGTGACCTTGTGTTAGGATGAGAGACACCACATTCTCATGATATTCCTAAAACAATTTATGCCAATTTATGTAACAGCAGCTGAGATACTGTATAGGGGTGTGTTAGGGGGAGATACCAATCTAGATCTAGATCGCCAAAATCACTTCGCTTAAGTTTCAAATAGCCAAATAAAATGTCGCTAAATTCTCATTCTGCTATGATGTACGGTATCTATAATAGTACCATAATGATATCTTAAATGTTGATCGTTTCAAATCTTCACACCTGCCTTAGTAAATTGAATGTGTTTGAAATACCAAACCAGCGTGTATTTGAACATTTTACACCAGCCTCATAAAAAGGGTGTTTAAAAGCATTTTTGGCAACTTTATTATAATGCAATATTGTAAATCACAAACATGTGTCTTGTTGTAACAGGTAAAATGGATCTATTTCAGGTAGGAATAAATGACAATGTATGGATATCATCTCACTGTACAATACCAGAAAGCCTCAGATAAATAGGTGTTTAAAAGCATTTTTGACAAATTTATAATAAACAAATCTTGCAAATCACAAACATGTGACTTGTTCCGACAGTTAAAATTAATCAATTTATGGTAGGAATTAATAACAATTCATGAATATTTTCAAATAAATTTTAACTCGCTGTACAATTCCAGAAAGCTTCNAGGGTTTTTTTTTTTTTTTTTTTTTTTAGGAAGGATTGGATAACAATGTATGGTTATTTTCAAACAAATTTAACTATCATTGTCTATTACCAGGAAGCAATTAATGTTACATTATATATATATATATATTGTAAATTAAAATATGTGTCTTGTTGTGACAGGTAAAATAAAGCTTAGAAAGGGATAAATTACAATGTAAGGATATTTTCAAATGAAATCTAATTGCCATCGTACAATACCAGAAAGCTAATAATATTACATGTTAGATCTATACTCTTAAAAATACTAAATATTTTTAGCATTTTTAAAGGAAATTATGGCACTGAAGAGCTTAGATACCCCATTGGGAATATTTGGTATCCACAGAGAGTGTATTAAACATGTACATTGATGCACTTTATCTAAATATATGTAAACATGCTCAAGAAATTGTGGATAATGATGATGAAACTGTACTTCAAATTTTAAAGCTTGAATAGTACCCATTATGAATAAAAGCAAAGGCCATGTGCGAGGCTGAAGTATATTGTGACTTTCCTCTGGCCCTGACACCAGACTTAGTATATTTTGACAGATTGTCAGATGTCTGGTGTGGGGCCAGAGTGAATGTAGTACTACGTTTTGATGAATGGACAACAATAATTTGCTGTAATACAACACATACCTCATATATTTTCTTGTTAGCAAAAAGAAACACACATTACTAAATATTTGATATGTCACAAAATGAAAGAAAAATAATACGAGAGGCCCAGATGGACTGGATCGCTCACCTGGATCTTTATGCGCAGCAATGGTATATATGGGTTGGGGATCTCGACCATTTCAAAGTTATGGCTTAGACATGTCCCTCGAGGTTGGGTCAGATATAAGAGTCAATACTAATATCATGATTGTGTTTGTCTCTTGATGCCCAGCAATGGTATATATTATTATAGTGTGGGCATCTCAATTGTTTCAAAGATATGATCCAAGAACTTAGTTCCTAGGGTTGGGACCAGACCCAAGGGTCAATTATAATATCATTATTGTGTTTGTCATCTGATGCTCAGCAATTGCATACACAGTTATAGGGATGGGATCTCGATAATGTCCTAGTTAAAAAATCTTTTTGGTCCCGCCACTCAGGCCCTCCTCCCAGGGGTTCAGCCCCTCCAGTTGTACATTTTTTTCTCCCCACCGCCTGATAAAGCTTCCAACCAAATATGGTTAATATCCTTCTTTTAATTCCAGAGAAGAAGTTCTTAAAGCAATATGGCCAACATTACCCCTCAGCCTCCAAGGGGATCAGATCCTCCACTTATATAATTTTGAATCCCAAACTCCTAGGGATGCTTACAATCAAATTTGGTCAAATTCCAATCAACAGTTTATAGAAGAGGCAATTGTTTTTAAGAAGTTGTTGACGGACAAACGACGGACGATGGACGCCGCGGTACGACATAAGCCCAACTTCAGACCTTGTTAGCTAATATGAAATATTAAAAAAGATAAAATATATTGATATTCAAATGAAATACGTTTTAGTATTTAGCCAATTTTCCCTCTTTAGCCAACCCATGTACTTTCAGGGTTGGGCCATGATCTTATTTTCTGATACCATCTTATTGCCATGTCATAATAATGTCAGAAACCCAAATCAAAATTGACAAAATATGCCCAAAAGTGATATTTCCTTAAATAAACTAAAGCAAACTAACTAAATTTCACCTACTCTCTAATGGAGAACTAGGTATCCCCAGAGGTTATCATATTTACAATTTAGATAAAGCACCGGGGACCTTTCCATCACTGATTATTACATTTGATTTTACATCATGCATTAAAGAGATTATACACATTACCAATGTTTTATTTTGCCATTTTGGCCTGGCAAAATCTTACCTACTGATTCCATCTATTTGCCATCTCATCATAATTATTCGAACCAAGTTTTGATGATTAGCTGCTGAAAATGGGTCAGATATACCCGAAAGTGTTACTTCCCTCTATAAACTATAGTAAACGTTACCTAATGACTATGGGGTTATACAATTTCCAATTTTGAATCACCTTCCCATCGATGAACAGTACTTGATTCTAGTAGAGGTAAAGACATATTTGCCAATTTTCCCTTTGGAGCCCTGCACACACCCGGGGTAGGGGCAGGAATCTCAATTTTACAATTTGATACCCCCTTTCCCCAAAAAATATTCATATTAAGTCTGAAAAGAAAAGCATATCACGCAATTGATCTAAGTTCGTGATCTTGATTAAAGTGTTCCCTGCATGATTTGCTACATTACGCTACGGAAATTCTTCATATTATACAATGAAAGGCCAAAAGAGTGCAAACGTCGTAATGGCCTTCGTTGATATATTGCCATTGCTTTCCTAGAAAGTGTAGTTTTAATACTGCAAACAAAAATGTCCACACTCCCTTTCCACAGCTTCAAAAAACAACATTTGTAAACCGGAGTGTCAGCCAAATCATAATTCGAACCCAAAATCAATAAAACTAGGACAAAATATGAACAAAGAAAAGTGTAACTTGGAGAAACTTAAAAAAATTAAAGGATAATAAGACAAGTTGTTCTGGAAGGGGAATCGACCTGTGCTTCATCGACGACAATTACCATGCAAATCTTGATCTACAAGGCATTCTAATGAGCTTAATTTAGAAAAAACGATTTTCATGGCTCACAAAAATTAGCACATTTCCCTGCGAAATCCTGATGGCGACCATAAAACCTGTTCATTTTTCATTAACCTGCATCTTTGGAAACCCTATGTTGTAAACTTGTCTGCCACTAGTCGACATCTATGACGGAAGTCACGATATTCGGAGACAGCCATTGAATACTAAATTATCACCAACATGTAAACACAGTAGGCAGGGGAAACAAATATGCTACTGTCAAGAAAGGGAATGTTCACAATAGGAAAGTTAAAATCGCCTTATTAATAGGAGAAAAACATTGGCTTGTTATATTTACTTGTATAAAGATATTTCACATAATTGTTTTTTTAATTCTTATTATTGGCAGACAGTTTAGATATTATATTTAAGATAGCAAGCAGCAAATTGCTGAAGCATTTCAGACGTTTTTTTGTTTTCTGCTGTAAGCGTTTCAGCTAAGGTCTCTGTTAACATTAAGGTAGTTGGCCAATAGAAAATATTCCCTTGTCCATTTGTATCAAGGCTAGGGTTTCAGTTACCGATACATAAGCGAGTTGATACCTTGTCGGCATCCTGTATTCTTAGTATTGTCTTATTTTTGCTATGCGAACTTCTAAGAAAAGACAGTTTTACACATTCAATCCTACATTATGTAAACTGGTTTGGTGAGGTTTAAATGTGACTTTATAGGTGAATGAATTAATGTATAAAATACTTACATTCCACAGAAGCACAAACAATGCAAGGGTAAAATCCTTTGGAATCTTCATCATGGCGAATTCTGAATTACGACAAAAAAGGAATATTCTTATTACTGTTAAAGTACATATTTTAGCGGACTTATAACACTCATAGGATATGCATTAGCAAATATAGTGAACTTTAGTTAACAGAAGATTTGAAGCGTAAAGGACGTTCAGATTTCATACCACCAAAATGTGTACGCTTACAGTGTATTGTCCTATTTGTTTCCTTACTCGCTGCAGATGAGGGACCACTTTAGCTGATGACAAAAGGATGTGTCCGACCACAGGTACGCTTTTGGCAAATATGAAAGGGTGCATGAGTCATTTCCAGTAAAAGTGTACTGCTTGATTTAGAAAGTTGTGCAGTGTGGCTATTGATTCTCTCTTAGCTGCCTAGCTCTCTTAGCAGCCTAGATATGCTCAAGGCCACCCTCGCAATAAGGGTAGTCGGACACTGGGACTCTTCTATTGTACAAGAATGTGAATTTGTGACTGTAACCTGTGTGATTGTACACCTATAAAACAGTAGCGGCAATGAGATCTACATGACATGTTTTAGAGTTTGAAGCGATTATTTTTAATCTCATACCTTCACTTTCGTACCTGGAAGAACGTTATACAGAAAAAACCAAAAAGGGAAATATTGACACTAAACGACAAGACGTATACCATCCGTATATTCTTATGCATCGACCACATCGCTCTATAAAAATGCTTCTATAACCGATAAGAGTACTATGAAGTTCAAACATATTAAACATGTTTACCACCGGAAATTGTTTTTATAGTATGATTATCATCTGTATAACACGGTAAATGTTGTCATGTCTAAACATATTTCTGGTTCATTCTTTGCAACGGGCGATATAGCCACACAACAGCTAAGGTCATATGACGACGGTGTACACGGGTGATATAGCCACACAACAGCTAAGGTCATATGACGACAGTGTCCACGGTTGATATAGCAAAACAACAGCTAAGGTTATATGACGACGGTGTCCACGGGTGATCTAGCAACACAACAGCTAAGGTTATATGACGACGGTGTTTACTGGTGATATAGCCACGCAACAGCTAAGGTCATATGACGACGGTGTCCACTGGTGATATAGTCACACAACAGCTAAGGTCATATGCCGACGATGTCCACGGATGATCTAGCCACACAATAGCTAAGGTTATATGACGACAGTGTCCACGGGTGATATAATCACACAACAGCTAAGGTCATATGACGTCAGTGTCCAAAGGTAATATAGCCACACAACAGCTAAGGTCATTTGACGACAGTGTCCACGGTTGATATAGCAAAACAACAGCTAAGGCTATATGACGACGGTGTTCACTGGTGATATACCCACACAACAGCTAAGGTTATATGACGACAGTGTTCAATGGTGATATAGCCACACAACAGCTAGGGTTATATGACGACGGTGTTCACTGGAGATATAGCCACACAACAGCTAAGGTCATTTGACGACAGTGTCCACGGTTGATATAGCGAAACAACAGCTAAGGTTATATGACGACAGTGTCCACGGGGGATATAACCACACAACAGCTAAGGTTATATGACGACAGGGTTCACTGGTGATATAGCCACACAAAAGCTAAGGTCATATGACGACGGTGTCCACGGGTGTTATAGTCACACAACAGCTAAGGTCATATGACGAAGGTGTCCACGGGTGATATAGTCACACAACAGCCAAGGTCATATGACGACGGTGTCCACGGGTGTTATAGTCACACAACAGCTAAGGTCATATGACGACGCTGTCCACGGATGATCTAGCCACACAACAGGACAGGTTATATGACGACAGTGTCCACGGGGGATATAACCACACAACAGCTAAGGTCATATGACGTCAGTGTCCAAAGGTAATATAGCCACACAACAGCTAAGGTCATTTGACGACAGTGTCCACGGTTGATATAGCAAAACAACAGCTAAGGTTATATGACGACAGTGTCCACGGGTGATATAGCCACACAACAGCTAAGGTCATTTGACGACAGTGTCCACGGTTGATATAGCAAAACAACAGCGAAGGTTATATGACGACGGTGTCCACTGGTGATATAGTCACACAACAGCTAAGGTCATATGACGACGATGTCCACGGATGATCTAGCCACACAACAGCTAAGGTTATATGACGACAGTGTCCACGGGTGATATAACCACACAACAGCTAAGGTCATATGACGACAGTGTCCAAAGGTAATATAGCCACACAACAGCTAAGGTCATATGACGACGGTGTTCACTGGTGATATAGCCATACAACAGCTAAGGTCGTATGACGATGGTGTCCACGGGTGATATAGCCACAAACAGCTAAGGTCATATGGCAACGTTGCCTAAGGGTGATATAGCCACACTAAAGCTGAGGTCATTTTGCGACGTTGTCCATGGTTGCTAGCTTTAGTCACACAACAGCTAAGGTGATTTGACGACAGTGTACACGGATGCTATGGCCACACAGCAGCTAAGGTCATATGACGTCCGGTGACAACGAGTGATATAGCCACACAAAAGCTAAGGTCATATGACGTCCGGTGTCCACGAGTGATAGACCCACAAATCGGTTAATGCCACTACGTCATCTTGCCAATGTAGCACTACCTCTCAATTTGGACTCCTGGATGATAGGGACGCGTATAGACACCAATGGAATGAACGTTTGATCAGCAGGAGAGAAAAGAAACAGAGCATGCGCAGCAGAGAAAACAAAACATTAAGCGATCCTTTTTTCTTTTTAATTTATGCATAACATATTTTGTGCAAATCTAAAATATTATAATCTAATTGGTGAGGACTAGTTGAGAGTCAAATCTGTTGGATTACACAGGAATTGAGGAGAAAAGAAGCGAGGTTTGAAGAGAATATATAGAACAAGTTTATGGTTTATGTTGCCTGGATATATCAATTATAAGTAGTTGATGCAAAACTAGTGTTTGCGGATAAAGGTCTATGGGGTTTTAATTACTAACAATAAACTCAAGTTGCTCTCTGAACGTGCATTTGTAAACTCCATCGACGTTTCGTTGATGCATTAGGAGCACGTCTGGTTGAAATTGGCTCGTAAAAGAAGTCAAAAAGAGAATACTCATAAGTGACTCATAGGAAGCCTTGTTGCTTTAAAACAGTTCAAAGGTTATCAGATGGTATGGTCAATCAATAGAAAAAAAACCCCATTTTTGTTTCAATGACGAGTGTGCAATAAGATATCTCAGAGGGTCGCCCAACACTGACACCTCGTGTAATTATCGTCTAATAGCAGTTTAAGGCTTAATCTACTGGCGATAGTGGAGAAGTGATTTATGTGGTTTATGAGTAACAGTCATGTAAACATTGATTGAGTATTTTCTCTTAAACCTTTGTTATATAGCAGAGATTATTGGAAAATTAGTCGCTCTTAAATTATTCCCGAGTGTTTCTTTATATTAGCAAACGTGACAAAAACAAACAGCATCCTAAAGACACCATAGAGATAGATATTTTTTGAAAGGATAGGCTACCTAATAGGAAAACTTCTTCACATATATAGATGTACCCTATCGTTTTATGGTTGGTCATCATGTTTATCTAACTGAAAAAATACGATATGTTACAAAATGCTTTTGATACATAAACGACACATATACACGTATAAAAGACAATCATGAACAGGGAACTTTTTTTCTAGTACACCATTTATATTATAATGTTTCTTATTCATCACTTCAGCTTCTAGCCAAGACCATACATTAGTAATATCTCCCTCCATGTGTCCTAGTAGAGTGTGTGGCTCTCATTGCAGGAATCTTAGTCTGTGACTCCAATTGTGGCTTTCTTAGTTTCTAACTGAATTCCATGGGATACACTTTCGTACGTTCTATGTACCCCTTGATTTTGACATCACGAAATCGAAGGCTCTGTACGCGTTACCGTGAGGATTATATAACTAGAATAGTTTGATTCTTAAATTGACATGAAAAGAATCGCGCAACGATGTCTGCACTGTGGTTTTACCCTAAATACAGTAACCGCCCTTTCTTCCATACGGATATAATAGTAGCACAGATTGGACAGGACACTTTTGTTGACAAGGTTTTTCAGCCGGATAGAGCGATAATATATCAATCTGAAGTCGAGGGTTTGAATCCAGATCTAGCCCCTTAGGGTTATTTTTACACTCAGAACACCTCTTGTTGATTATATTTAGTTTTTTTCGTTTTTATTATTTCTTATAAGAGTCCCCCAAGGTATGGTTTTCTTTTCAGAACTGATTTATCAAAGCTATATCATGCCGTTTCAACACTACATAACAGTTATTGACAGTGGTACGGGGATCCTAAAATTATAAACATACCTGAACTTGGCAATACAGTGAAGCTTTGTCACCTTTGCGTCCTTTAAAATCAGTCGTGACAATGTAATAAGAGGTCTGCCAGTAACAAATGGGGTATCACTGTGATGTTAACACAAAAAAGAAAATCTGTACGTGGAAGGTTGTGTGAGTTTTGTCCAGGTATTACCGTTTGAACAGTGTGGTCATGCATCGTTTCATAGTGTCGTATCGAAGGAGTGAACGCTAGCGTGTGTCCTGAAACACACATACTAGTTTACTTCCGGGTAACTCTTTAAAAAACAGATACACATATGTTATGCTGAGTAAATCCGTACGGTGGTTCTCCTTATTCACCTCTGGGATACATTACCTGGACTTGCATTATGTTATGTAGAGTGTTAGAAGTGATCACCTTGGCAATAGTGTTACAGCAATGTGATGTGCGGTAAGTATAGTCAACTTTGGGTCTTTCGATGGTAGCAGTAACCGTCACACATAATATTATATATGTATGCTATCGGCCATCGTAATATATGTGATTCACATATTGTGATAAAATTCATCCTAACTTGAAGGACTACTTCGTTTTACACACACACATGTCTTGTTACACACGTTGGTCGTACCTTATGAACATCGTTTAAAGGTAAAACACCTTTTATGATAGGACATAGGTATGTTGGTAGGTTTAATTTATTGCTTCAGATGTATTGTACTGTTCAAAACATTGTAAATTAAGGGAGTGTGACGAAAGTAGTTACCTAACCTGCGTTTTTTTCTTTTGGAATTCTAGCTTCATTTTTACAAAGGTAAAGTCAACTATCGATGTAATTATAATACAGGATTTCATGGCTTTATCACTCAAATCTGTCATGACCTCTTTCCTATTCAGGAAACATCGTTCAGCAATATATATTGGGAAACCGAAACTCGCTACGTTTTACTAGCATGGTTGTGTTAGTGAAATATCAATTAAATATTTGCAATCCGCTCGTTTACCAAGCAAATCAATAGTTAAAAGCTATAACTGTTCTGATTGATTACTGACCATTTCACTTCTGGATATTTCAGACTATTAGTAAAGTTGTGAAAGTATATAAGTAGCGTGCACTTCAACATGAGTAATGAACTCGTGGACATTTAGTCAGAAAGATATGAATAAAGATAGTGAAAACATATACCGATTTTCCTACTACCTTTATTCACATTCCCCCTATAACTTCACTTGACCTCACGTCTTCTAGGTGCACTTTACCATAATTAGCCTTCGGCTATAAGCTAACCGGGGATAAACAATGATATCAGCATATTTCATTAGTGATAATCATTTTTAAATGTATTTATGAAGGATTGTTTCATAGGGACAATTTATTAATCTTATTTTAATTTTTTAATTTTTAAACCTTTATGAATTTTTAGTCTCTATTCAATTAACCTTTCTTTCGAGTAGCTAAAAGACACTTTAAAAAACCTGATCTTATTTCAGTGCTGTTATAGCTATAAACTTTACACTGTTGGTTTGACGTTTTTGTGTGGTTGAAACTGACTACTGTTACTTAGTTTAGCTGAAACCTGATGCTGGTATGATTTGCTTGACTTAAAACTGGTTTCATTTCAGTACTTTTGATTTAAACTGAACGTCGATGTCAAGTTATTTTATAAACTCTATAATTCTCCATATCCTTTTATTGTTCATGTTTCAACTTATTGTTCAGTACAAATGACGATTTTTAATAGACAATTAATCTTCACTTATTGTTTTTAAATCAAAATGTTCAACATCTGTTGAATAACCAGTGCTTATAACAGAAAGTTAGATAACAAATATTGAAGGCTGTTCTTATTTTCAACATTTTTGCTGGGAGATGCATGGCAATGCATGATCACAAATCTTGTATTTTAAACTCTAACAAGAACTGATTCTGCAATTTTATACATGACGTAATCAATATATTATTTTAGGAGAAATTTGACTTTCATGTATCATTCATTTGACCACAAGTATTTGATAAATTTCAGGGCACAGGCGGCCTGCAGTGTCAGGTAACGTATAAACAACGCTAGTAATTAATTCATACATCCATTATTTGGAAATAAATTTCCGAGGGGAAAAAAACTATAGAAAAGAGGAAAACGAAACATAAGAACCCAAATTGTGCAATATGTGTAACAGACATATTTTTATCTCTTCAATATCCACTCATTAATATGCAGGGGCTCTGTATCACTCAGTTTTTACAATTTTATGTTGATATACATTATGCAGCGGATATTTTTTTTTTTATCTACATTGCATATATAGTCTGATAAAATTTATAATAAACATACCGGAAACATTAAAGTTAGAATATATTTCTTCCATCCTGTTAATGCTATAATTTTATCACTGATAGTGAGGTGTGCTGTCCTGACGACGATTGTTCCAAGATAGCATATGGTAAGTCATACACATAACAATGAGCAGAGTACATACCGTTGGCAGTAATTTTCCGACTCTATAAGACAAAACCTATTAAGGCCATTTTCCGTGATATAGCAACATTAAAAAGTAAATTTGTTTTATCTATTATGTGTTTCGGTCTTAAAACTGAAACAAATGGTAACCTTCTAGGCATTTCATTGACTGATATTTAATCGCGTTCTATTTTACAGGCCCAAAAGGTACGGGAGTATCAGACGGACAAATCCATGCTCAAATCTATGCTTATCGCTTTCGTTATAACCTGCATATTCCCGATAAAATACGCCCACAACTGCTATTTCTGTCATAACATACGACTAATATCTCTGTTTTAACACACGTCTACTATTTGTGTCATAACATACCTGTATTATTTCTGTCTTATCAAAAGTCTACTATTTCTATCATAACATACATCTATTATTTCTGTTAGAACATTCCTCTACTATCTCTGTCATAACATATGTCTATTTCTGTTAGAGCATACGTCTACTATTTCCTTTAAAACACTATTCCATTATCTCTGTAATAACATACGTCTACTATTTCCTTGAAAACACACGTCTATTATCTCTGTATTAACATTCATTTACTATTTCTGTCATGACATACGTTTACTATTCCTGTCATAAAAAGTCTGCTATTTTTCTCATTACATACTTCTACTTTTTTTCGTCGTATCATGCTATTATTAAGGCTGCCATAACATGCGTCCACTTATGGCACAACACATGTCTGCTTTTGTCATAACAGACGATGAACATCAGTTATTTCCATTATAAATACAATCGATAAAAATACCCGCAGAAATAAACTGGCACGTCAAATAACTTATTGCTGCAATATTAATTGTGAGCAAATATTAAAAAACATCTTTTGTCAGTCTAGACGTGTTTATCGTTCACAAAATGAAACTCGTTTGTATATTCTTTATGAGCAGACGATAGTTGTAGTCTAATGTTTAATTGTCGTTGGATAATTTCAATGAGAGATTTATCAAGTGAAAGTAATATAACCGGAGTGTATTGATAAACTCTTCTAGTTACTATTAACGTCTATACTAAATGCGTTCGTTTTGTCCTAATTTCCATTTTCAAAACTTTCTTTTCAAAGTAATGATAAATAAAATCAAAATATATAAAGAAAACTTTATATGTAAAACGTTTTCTCGAGACACCAAAGTCATGATTTTTTCCCCCTTTCTATTATTATTATAGGTGAAGCTGGTCTTCAAGGACCCAAAGGTAAGACTAATCTTTTTTATTTCATACAATACATGTATTTACTGTACTGTAGACAACCGAGCAATGGTATATCATGAAAAATAAAATTGATGTTATCTTTAATAATCGATAACCAATGCTTTTAAGTGACCGAGAACATGCTATCTTTATATGATATATAACTTATATTTGTAAGTAAGAGATAAATGTTAGTGAGAGAAGAATGTTATTTTATATGATGAAATGGGTTGAACTATTTCCCACAACTATTACTTAAGCTTACCGAAGAGCTTTCGTCCTGACTACGCTGGGACTTTATTACACTTCAGAACATAAATACGGCGCGCTATTGGTTACCTGTTTTAATAGCGCACCATAGATAGTCTGCAGCTGGTGTCGTCCCTGGTCCATGTTGAGGGCATCTTTGGTGGCGCGGATATGTATGGCCTCCCTGACTCCTCCCCTGAACTATTCAGTCTCCCTATCCAGTATCTACCCCTTCCCATTCGATCTTGTGCCCGGTATTTTTGGCGTATTCCGCAATTGCGGAATTACCCGTGCTGTCCTTCATTTGTTCCATGAGTCGTGCTCCAGGGACACGTTCCGACTCACCGATGTAAGAAGCTGCATATACTGTGCAAGCGATTTTGTAGATAACACCAGTCGTCTATTATTTTTTTTATTTTTTTTATTTTTTTTTTATCTTTTGGGGCTACCAGTCTAGATCTGAGTGAGTTCTGGGGTTAAAAGTGTATAACTACCCCGGTTGTAAATCCTCCTCAGACCTTCAGAGATGCGCTGTAGGTATGGATTGGTAACTCGGGCCTGTCTCTGAGACTGGTGGTAGGTCTGGTGGTGTTAGAACGCTTAACAGTCTGAAAGGTCCACTCCTCATATCGACAGATCTTAAGAGATTACTATATTCGCTGATGTTCCAATGCGGTGTCTATATCCTCCGTTATGATGGTGTCGACTCTGTGCTGAAGCATTCTTATCAAACCTAGTTTGTGTTGCAGCGGATGATGCGAGTCAAACTGGAGGTATTGGTGGATGAGTGTAGGTTTCCGATAGACTGACGTAGAGATGGTACCGTCATCATTCCTACTGAACTGGGTATCAGGCATAGGTATAGTTTGGAGTCTTTCTCTCTTTCAATGGTGAACTTTATTTGTGGATGTATGTTGTTGATCAACTCAGTGAAATTGTCCAACTGATCTCTCAGTTGTATCACAAATGTGTCATCCACATATCTGAACCACGTAGTTGGTTGAGTGGGGGCAATGGTCATGGCCTGTTCTTCGAAGTGCTCCATGAATATGTTAGCAATAATCGGTGACACTGGTGATCCCATCGCTGCTCCCCTTTTTTGCTGGTAAAATAATTCTCGGAAAGTAAAGATTGTGGTGGTTAAACATACTTTAATGAGATCTGCTCTATATTGTGGCGTGAGTTTGGTTCGATCAATAAATACTAGGTCATCCAGAAGTCTACGGTGAATCATATCCACCGTTTCTACGACAGATGTACAGGTAAACCTGGCAGTCACATCATATGAGACCATCTCCTCCGTGTCAAGGACGTTCATCTCCTTGAGTTTGTCTAAAAATTCCTTAGAGTTCTTTAAGTGGTGTACATTCTTTCCGATCAGTGGTCCGATAATGTTCTCCAACATTTTGGATGTAGCGTACGTAATGGAACAGATACTAGATACGATCGGCCTGAGAGGGGCACCAGTTTTGTGGATCTTTGATAGTCCATAAAATGGGTGGAACTTCAGTAGTCGGATAGAATTGTCTGTACTATTGTTGAGTAATGCCATGATCATTTCTGACTGTCTTTAAAACTTCCACCAGTTTGGTCTTGAATCAGGAGGTGGGGCTTTTCTTAAGTTTCTCATAGGTTTCTGTGTCCAGTAGTAGCAATTGGGCTTTACATTCATAGTCAGCGCTTTTAAGTACCACAATACACGTCCCTTTGTCAGCTGGCAGGATAGTGATTTATTTATTCTTGGACAGTTCTGATGTAGCCCCTGTCTCCTCTTTAGTAATATTAGACTTGGGTGGTTTACTGGACATGATAAGTCTGGTAGACTCAGCGCAAATTTCCACCGCTCCCTTGTATCATGCCAAGATGTTTACATACAACCTCCGTGCTGGTGATAAAGTCTCGGACCGGGAACTTATCGGGACAAATAGAAAAGTCAAGCCCTCGTTGTAATGATGTTCTCTCATGTGATGCTAATTGTCTATTAGATAAATTCACTAATCACCTTTCTTTCACCGTACGTTCTTCCTCTGAGGTCTGTGTCGTCTCCTCTCTACTGACGCAGAACACCTGGTCTTATTCACTTCGTGCGTTTTTAAGGATCCTCATGGAACTCTTTCCGTTGTTGGGTAATTTGTCCTAGTTTCATCGATTCAAAGTTCGAATTATGGTCTTTTAACAGCACATAAATAAATAAAAGACTCTCTTCGAGACACAAAAGTCTTGATATATGTATCTTTTTTACCGTTATAGGTAACGCTGGTGGAGAAGGACCCCATGGTAAGACTTAGTAAGACTTTTGTTTATGATATTTCATACCATATTAACTGTACTTGTTAGTGACTGAGGAGTACTGTCAAGAATTATAGCTTATACTTAATTACAGCTGAGAAATATTCATTTATATGATCGGTTCCTTATATTTGTTACTGACTGAGAAAATATTACCTTTGCATGGTATTTAACTTAAACTTGTTGATGACATAGACGTTCCCCAACGAATGATGGTTGGTTATCATGTTAGTTTTAACTCGTGCTTACCGCGTGTCGTTTACGATTTCAAAGTTAGCTTATGAGAGTTAGACAGACATGATGACTAGCCATCGTGAGCTTTGGGACCTTTTGCTCCCATAAAGTCCTTACTTGATCTTGAAAACCACACGTTTCCACTGGAAAATATTCCATGTCTGTTGCCGATAGGGAAACAATTGAGATGAAACATTACGTCACAATGGAAGATGACGTCGCATAGAAGTGTTACATGACGTCATAATCAAACCATTGACAATAAGACGACGTCAATGGTGATACCCACTAGCGTGAGGCCACTAATGATGGTAATGGGAGAAAGAGAAAAGTTTCCACGTTTGTGAAATGTTGATGGGAATTCCTCAAAATAAAAACAACAACACAAATCGTTCGAATATTTAAATTGAGACAGTGATTTGTAACAACGAGGGGCCAGACATAGTCTGCTTGATAGTAGCTCATGGATACACGAAAAGCCGACTGGTTAGGTACGCACTTTGCTCTATTAGAATAAATGTTACACGGACAAGCTACCTGGCGTAAAACATTACTCAATGGATCGAGAAATTGCATGGGTTAACGTTACCAATAGCCTCGTTTCCTTTCAAGTGAAGTGTCTTTATATCGAATTCGATCATATAATATCCCCATAAAACTATTAATTCATGGCGTTTTGATTCTGATTTATTCATCGCTATTCTCAATATCTTAGAAAACTCATCAAAGATTTCTTATAATATGAAGAGAAATTCAGAAATGTAGTTTTAATATTATTGAGGTTCAAAAGTTTTGAACTGCTTCATATTTTAAAATTTCTAAGAGGACCCCAGGGTATAAAGGTAAACATGCTTTGATATTTATTCTTTATTTAAAAAAAATCAAGTATACCACAGGAGGAATAGACTTTTAATAGCGCATCACAGAATGTCAGCAATGATATCCCGAAATTGCTATTATTCTGGTGTCCCAAACTTTAACAGCTTAATCATAATTATGCAGTCTTATTGAAAGTGCGTCCCCTAGCGATCAGATTGTGGGGAAAATGTATTAGCCAATCCATTTGTTTTATCATAGCAAAATGTTTAGAATAAAGAATACCTTCGTACTGTTCATTTTAAGCAAGCTGTTTCTATATGCATTGGAGTGAATGTTGTACTTTCACACTTTCTTCGTTTGCTTTCTTATCACATGTTGAGGTCATAAAAAATTCTGAATATATGTAAATTTCTGCTACATACAGCGCTAAATACTGACGTTCATACATAAAGTAAAGACCTTGTCATATTAATGATCTCTTACTCCTGTTACTTACGCCAGCGAATCACTTCGCTATAAGTTACATACTTTTCTGATGTGACGAATAGCTAACTTCTAGGCTTCTCCATCGCCAATGACGTTTCAACTATCCTTGTTCATTTTTCTTTGATTCATATAATCGTTTTAATTGGATTGCACCATGTCCGTCAGTATTTCCGTCCGCCATTCAAACCAACCTATTCTTTGACATTTCACTCAGTAACCATTGTATTGTTCCATTGTGCAAACTTGAGTTATCATTTAAAGTTTTCACGACGTCGACAACAGTACATGTGGGCGTGGTTATGCAAATTTTAAGCGAAAGAAACATTATTTTGTGACATCATTATTAGAAGATAAGGGCAAAGTTAAGCAAAGCGTATGCAAATTTCAGGCTGATACTTTTATATCTACCATCAGTGTTCAGTCTTATAAATTAAGTTTTGATGAACCATCCTACGAAAAAAAAAAAAATACTGTCAAAAAAAGAGAAATATATATTTTGCTCAGAGGGGATAACACCAGTTGAGCCTGGCCAAAACAGAAAATTATACCTATGAGTTCTATATTGACGAAATTGCCTTATGGTGCAGTAGAAATGTTTACTTTGTTTGACTCCTGTCATCATAATACATTTCTTTGTATTTCTAGCGATTATTGTAGATCCACCTTTCCGTTGTAAAAAAGACTATTTGTTGTTATCAACACAAATTTAAAATTGTCGTCTCTTATCAATCAATATTCTTGAATCTTGATCAATAAAAAAAAACACACACAAAAAACCTAATTGATGCATCGACAGAATTTAATTTGTCTAAATAATCATGAATATTTATACCAATAAAGATATAAACTTAAACAGAAATGACAGTTTCATATTCGCATGAACCTGTGTTTCCAATCATCAATCAGAAAATGAAAAATATATCTCTTTTAATGTTCTCGAGACATTTCTTGATACTTTTATTTTTCTCTGTTATAATAGGCTTTCCAGGGGTTTCAGGAGAAAAAGGTAAGAATCATAAGAAAAGAAAAGTGTAACCTTCCTCTGTTAGAAAATAATTGATATTTCTATAAAACATATACTTCATTTATTTTACAATGAATATGAAACAAGTTATATCAACTAATAGAAACTGATATATGTTGGCCTGGAGGATAGCACACAGGGATCTTAATGTGGAAGGAAATCGGAGTACCCGGAGAAATCCATCGTGCTCGGGCAGATGTCCCCATACCTTTTAACGTCATTTACACGTAGAAATATTCTTCGTGCGATATTATATATACGTTTCTACATATATAACAAGAAGTTATTTGTTATTTAACTGAAATGAAGATGAAAGCAAATTAACAGCTGTTGCTTTTTATGGAAACAAGGAGACAAAGGTAGTTATGGAATGCGTGGGCAAGATGGACAGAAAGGAGAAAAGGGTGATTCCTGTTCGTGTAAAACAGAAGGACCTGGTGACGCACAAGCAGGCAGCCAGAAAGGTAAAGCGATGTTAATAATGTTAAAATCAAGATAGTAATATATAGGTCGTTCTTTGGCCGGATGTGATCGTCATTGAACTGTTTTAACGCCATTTACCAATAAAACCATTTCAAATCTTACGGTAGATGTATGAATATATAGGATAGATATTGGTCAAAACTATCCATGACTTCTCCAACGTCAATGATGGAGATCTTTTGGCCATATTTTGAAGGTTATGTCCCCAAACATGATACATAACAAGTGAATGATTGCAAATTTATCAAGGTATTCCAGAAGTTTATAATTTAAAAACAAAAACAAAGAATTATACGCAGGATTCAAGATTGATCGGTTAACATTGAACTATAATTTGATCGTTGGAAAATTCCCTTACAATGCACTCAAAAAACTATATCGATATCTTTAAGCTGTAGAAGACACTTGATAAGAGGACTGCATCAAGGGAATGGGGATGGATGGTGCTTATTTTGCTTTTGTCACGATCATGTTGCTTTGCTGTGCCATTTATATTCTTGTTGTAAAATACATCAAATAAACGGTTCCTGTTTGCAGGAGAAATGCCTAGTGTTAATGGAGGGTTGTTTGCAGCCATCTGTTTGCTGTACGTGTTAGTTCTGGTCATCGTGGCAGCTATGGTTTTCCTCACTTGGTATGTTGGTCACCTTAATATATTTTTTTTACTGTCAAATTAGCTGGTTAATAATATCATGTAGGAAAACTATAAAATAAAATCCACTGAAAACATTTTTTTATACATTATTCAGTTGAAACAATTTCTTATTGATAAGAAAAGCGTTTATCATCAATTTATCTAATCCAAATAATATCAGTATTAGCGTAGATAATATCATAGTTTGATTGATAAATAATATATTTATAAATCAAGATGCTTGCAAACGTCGCTACATAATAATAAATACACCCACTTAAGACCTTGATCAAGGAAACATTCTATTCTCATATTTATGTAGGTAAAGGTGAACTAGGCCAATATTCATGAAACCGTTCTCATGCTCAAACCTGGATTTTGTGCTTAAGCCTAATTTCTTGTTCCATTGATAAATTAATAAAAAAAATATTTTGTCAATGATTTAGAATTTCAATTTTAACATTGACTTTTTAATCGTTTAACATGATTTAAGTGAGTTACAAAAAATGTTGGTTTCAGCACAGAGTCATTGCTTGAGCATGAGAACGGTTTCATGAATACGGACCCTGTTTTCGTTGAGGTTTATCGTAAATTGGAAGACATGTTAAAGGGAGACTACTCCTTATTGCATATGCACTGGTTAAGCAAATATATATCAGGCTATTCATTGATATCATTGGTTCATTTTTGGTTTCTATACTAAATCTCCTTCATTATTCCACCATCTATACATTGTTTCATTTCTGTGCCCTTTCCCACCTTTTTTTCTTTCCTTTTCTCTAAGTCTTTACCCCTTTTCTCTCATTCTCAACTTGTACATTTCCTGTCTTATAATCTGTTCTAATCTCTTTCCGCTCACTTCTGAACAACGTATAATGTTAGTGCAGTTTGGATTTGTTTCTCAAATGTTCCCAAACATTAGGAAACAACACAATGTTAAAATTTCAGTTGTGAAAGTGTTAAGTGTCTGTGTAGGGCGAAATTAACTCTTGGTGACTCAATATTTGCACAGAGCATGTCATATATTTAACTGGCGAGATTTCACGGTAAACAGTATTTTCGCTGCAGTTTATTATCGTTTTTTTTTTACCCTTACGTAATAATTATATTTGAAGGGCGAAGTTATGTTTTTTAATTGTTCTTGTGAATTGCTGTTTTTTTTAAACTCTTTCAGGAAAAATAAGACGACGATGGATACCTTTCAAAAAGTATTATTGTCACTGGCAGAACGGGAGAACTTAAACATACAAGATCAGAGTATGTATTTTTTTTTCAATTTGTACATACGGAATAAGCGTATTCGATAAGGATATATGTAACCGCATAATATGTCAAAAGATGGATTTTCCCTACAAATGCAAAGCCTCTAACCTGCTACAAATATTCAAGTGTTGAATGCAATAATTACGTAATCGATCGAAAGTTACAGTTACAGCAACAAATATTATAACGAATTTTAATGTAATCACAAAGAATTGCTTGTTAAGGATGGATAATGCGGTAGATGTTAAGTTTATTAATTTATCTTTAAATGTATACATGTATTTAATAGTTTACAAAGTGGTGAAATGATTTTAATGACTTCTTGTTAAAAGGCAATACGCACGTAAATACCATATGATACTAAATAATAATAATAATAACTCGAGGTTCTTATATACCGCTTTATCACAACCTAGTTCGTAGGTCGACTCATTTACACCTGAGAAGACTGGAGCAAGCGGAGTAAAGTCAAGTCACGGAACTGTGTCGTTTCTTTGAACAAGCTACTTTACTCCACTTGTTCCAGTCTACTCAGCTGTAAATGAGTACATGGCTGGGCAGCGCTGGAATTGTTGAATGCTAGCTGTGAGCGCCGAAATAGCAGCACAAGCTGTATGCTCCCCCAGGAAATTGAGAAATATATTGGCTGGTTGAAAATGCCCTATAACCACGGATAATAATTTGTGAACCGCTTTCAGACGACCTTTGAACTACATGTAGATTGTGATTAAGTGGGATTAAGGGTGATTTTAATTCACGAATTCAAGTACCCACGAAATGGTGTTTAGTCAGGAAAGCTTGAAATTTGGGCTCAATGAAAATATTTGATTTTACAGTATCCTGCATATATCGATTTAAAACTTTTAAAATTACCTGGTAATGAAAAACAAACACTTATTGACACTTCACTCCAAACTTATTCGTCAAATTACAAGATGAATAAGTATTTATTATCCAAATGACAACATTAAATAAGTATTAATTGCTGAACAGTTTCCTTTGTTTAATTTTTCAATATTTTGTTTTCAAGATTATACCGATCTTGATCAGGGGCAAAGGGAGCCAACACATAAATATGACCAACTATCAGGTAAAATAAATCATTATTACTCTATTTGTAATAACAAGTAATCAATTTTGTACATGTATGTTATCAGTAATTAAGGATGCCACTTATATACGAGTGATCAGTGATCAAGTGACCTACATGTATAAAATCAATTATCAATGTTCCTACATATGTGATAATAGTAAACCGTGTTAGTTCATGTATAATGTATCAATACTACACGTTATTAGAGGTTTAACAATAGATACTCAATGTTACTACACGTGTGAAAATAGTAAACCGTGTAAGTTCATGTATAAGTATCAATACTACACGTTATTACAGGCTTAACAATAAATACTCAATGTTACTACATATGTGATAATAGTAAACCGTGTAAGTTCATGTATAAGTATCAATACTACACGTTATTACAGGTTTAACAATAAATACTCAATGTTACTACATATGTGATAATAGTAAACCGTGTAAGTTCATGTATAAGTATCAATACTACACGTTATTACAGGTTTAACAATAAATACTCAATGTTACTACATATGTGATAATAGTAAACCGTGTAAGTTCATGTATAAGTATCAATACTACACGTTATTACAGGTTTAACAATAAATACTCAATGTTACTACATATGTGATAATAGTAAACCGTGTAAGTTCATGTATAAGTATCAATACTACACGTTATTACAGGTTTAACAATAAATACTCAATGTTACTACATATGTGATAATAGTAAACCGTGTAAGTTCATGTATAAGTATCAATACTACACGTTATTACAGGTTTAACAATAGATACTCAATGTTACTACATATGTGATAATAGTAAACCGTGTTAGTTCATGTATGTTATCAGTACTACACGTTATTACAGGCTTAACAATAAATACTCAATGTTACTACATATGTGATAATAGTAAACCGTGTAAGTTCATGTATAAGTATCAATACTACACGTTATTACAGGTTTAACAATAAATACTCAATGTTACTACATATGTGATAATAGTAAACCGTGTAAGTTCATGTATAAGTATCAATACTACACGTTATTACAGGTTTAACAATAAATACTCAATGTTACTACATATGTGATAATAGTAAACCGTGTAAGTTCATGTATAAGTATCAATACTACACGCTATTACAGGTTTAACAATAGATACTCAATGTTACTACATATGTGATAATAGTAAACCGTGTTAGTTCATGTATAAGTATCAATACTACACGCTATTACAGGTTTAACAATAGATACTCAATGTTTCTACATATGTGATAATAGTAAACCGTGTTAGTTCATGTATAAGTATCAATACTACACGCTATTACAGGTTTAACAATAGATACTCAATGTTTCTACATATGTGATAATAGTAAACCGTGTTAGTTCATGTATAAGTATCAATACTACACGCTATTACAGGTTTAACAATAGATACTCAATGTTACTACATATGTGATAATCAGTAATCAAGGTTAATACATACTTAGATTTTTAACCAATGAATCTATCAGTACTTGAGGTTAATACAGTATATATGTAGCTACATCACCAACACCGACAAGGAGATTCTTCAGACTGTTTATTTGAACAAATCTCAACAACGAGTCTTTTGTTCAACAATATATCAACAATATATCTACTTGCGGATCGACTTGTATAAGATATATATATATATATTTTGGGCAAAGAAGTAATTCCAACAGTGTGGACAAGTTAAGGTTGTCAAATTTTCGAAGCGATCCGCCCGTTTATCAAGACACAGTGAAACAGAACAGTTACATGTACATATACATCATATTACAAGAAGATAGAACTGATATACTATAATTGAAAATATAGCTATTATATAAAACCAATAGTCCCCTCGGCTAAAGACAGCCGAAGGCAGCAATTAAGCTGAGAGCATCGCGGACAAGGAACGCTGATAGTCCAAATATCAGAACGCTCGCTGGCTCTGCTCTATAGCGAAATTGCACAAAGACGACTAGTCGCCTAATGAATCACAACGACGACCCGCCAAAAGATAACCAAAGTCGGAGAAGAATCCCTCTAGAAAACTCTTTAACTACTAAATATTCCGTCTTTGCATATATATATGCAAAACCTGAAAAACCTGAAGAGCCCTGTGAAGGGTGAAAGCAGCTAGTTTTTTAGTCGGTCGTTAATTTTATTTTTTCTATATATATATATATATTAATTCAAATAACTTAATAGTACAATCACACGATAGTTGTTACATTAATACCGCAACACATTCCGGGTATGATGTTCCTAGAATGGGTCGTTAATCAATGCTGCGGCAATGTCTCTCTAAGCCCCTATAGAATCGAGTTTGATTGTAAGAATGACCACTGGGCAGTAAGTATTTACCCAGTAGCCGGAATATAGTGGCGGACATATAGGGTGCTTTATTCGTGCAAGGGGCAGGTCCAAGGTCTACGTCGTAAGTACAATTCAGTCAGAATATTGAAACAGACCATAACAACACAGGTACATACATTCCAAACTGATGACGTCACATACACTGTTTACCAAACGGGACAACACACGTGTATACAAACAGTTGACAGCACTCGTTAATGATATGTATACACACACCGTATATATAAATCATATATATACCCGGGTAAAATATATTCATACTAATTTCCACACGTTTGTATATACCATACATGCATCGACAGTGGTTTAAAAATTGTATTAATACTATTCTATTATAATATGTATTACTAAAATTATGGACTGCGCTGACGATACTAATATCAGATCAGATAAGTTAAATATGTGTTTCGTGTTCTTCCATCTTTTATTACTGCAAAGACTATTTCAAACACATAGTTTTGTGTTTAACTTTTCACTGTACATTTCCACATATTTTCCCAATCTAGCTCACCCGCCTCCCAACGAAGACAATTGCGAAGGTTTTACATACGAAGATCCTGCCTGTAAGTGTGAACAAACAACTACTTAATTCGACTGTTTCAACCAGTTTGTTACGAGAAACTATTGACGAATTCAAACATATGATCTTAAGATTATTGATTGGAAGGTTTTTCATAATTCGAATGCCAAGATGGCTACCATAGCCCCTGATTTGCTGCAATAGTTAAGCTTATAACTTTCCTTTCGATGTTGTCCTACTTTATGGGAAAGATGGATTAAATGACATATTTAAAGATTCGGGAATCAAATTGGCTGATGTAGCCTCTGATTGATTGGAACATTCACAGCTTAAACTTCAATTCAATAGAGATGATTAAACTAATATTCGTTGAAAGTACGAATGATGCACATCTACACTCTTTGTGCTACTTTATGTGGGTCAGGGATGGGATGTGTGATTGCTTGAGTTTATTGGGATGTTGAGCTGTACAGATCTCTGCTATATTTAGCTTTATTTATATATGTTATATTTTAAATAAGAACAAAACATAACCTATGGGAGTTAGTATCACATTATCTGATTCCCTTCGGGATTGACGATATGTAAAAGATTTGTAATTCTATCTAAACGCAACAATTGCTTTTCATATTGTAAAATTAGCATGCTATTCAGTATTTCAACACATTTAATATGTATTTTGTTTGGGTATAAATTAAAAAAACTTGGATATAAGTATGTATAGAATTTTGTTAAGAATAAAATTATGTTTTTAGAATAAACAGTATTATATTTTAATTGAAAAGTATTCTATTAAGTATAAAACTCAATACTCTATTGAATTTAAACGTTGCTTTATTTGGTAGTGTTTTATTTCGTATCAACGATACTTTTACTTAGTATAAACAGAATTTTATCTAGCATAACACGTACTTTTTTAGTATAAACAGTATTCTATTCGACAACGAATGGATTTGAAACCAGGCTAATACTTAAATAATTTCCTTTACATTCCTTTACCTTTTTATGTTATTTAGTCATTTACAATATATAACGGCAAAGAAAAAGTTAATATTGCTGAAAATAACCCTTATTTCACATTCTCTACAAAGTCATATTCATCCTTGAAAACAAGAACTTCAAGAGCTACATTTTGTTATAATAAGAATAATAATCAGAACAGTGAACATCGTCTTTGTTCTTTCGTTATGCACAACGACTTCAATTACACTATCATTAATTTTCATTTCCTTTATAGTATCATACGAGCCCCCAACCCCTTTTTGATTTTTTTATAACACGGTTCACTTTTTCGTAGTCTCTATGTATCGAGAATATTGTAATAGTTGCGTTAACCGAAACTGACGTAAAGTCCATACTTTATGGAAGGCCAGTGAGTGTTTGAATTGAAGTTTGTAATTTCCATATTTAGCCAAAAGTTACATTAAACATTGGCTAAATCAGCTAAAAATAACGTAATTTACATAATCAAATAGTTTACTACTCACTCATTAATTCAACTTCTAATTATTATCACTTACTATGGAAGATACAGATATTCCTTCTATTAAACGAAAAAAACCTGTAAGACAATACGATATTAACGGCAAGTGTTCCTAGAACCTCCCAGCTGTAAATGTATTATTGAAAAAAAATGTATCACTGATTAAAGTAAGTTTTTGTTTGTATTTCAGCTTCAGCGGCCTATATTGAACCCTTACCACCATTAAGTACGTAGTTCATAATTGAAAAGTATGTTAATGTTCTGAACGAGATAACAAAAATTGAGAGAAAATATATCACAAATGTAACATTTGATTTTTCATTACGGTGTATACGAGCATAGTACAGGTTAAATAGGTTGTAGAATAAAACACTTTTTTTGTGTATATTTATGTATACCTTGCCATGGAAAGTAAGTTTTAATGGTTCTAAGTATGGGCTTATATTGCCAATCAATATATATTTTGTCTATATTCAACCGCATTAGAAAATATCAAATGAACTGTTTTCCCGACCAATGTAAAACCTCTAACTTTCTGCAAATATTCAAGTGTTGAATGCCATCATTACATTATCGATCGAAAGTTTAAATACAGAATCAAATAGTATAACGATCTTCAAAGTGATCAAGAAGAATTGCTTGTTAGAACTGACCAATTAAATGGATAAATACTAAATCATAATTATAAACATTAACAAAAAATAGGATGGACAATTCGGTAGATGTTAAAATTAACATTTTATCCTGAACCTCCCAGCTGAAAATGTATTATTGAAAAAATGTATTACTGATTAAATTAAGCTTTTGTTTGTATTTCAGCTTCAGAAGCCTATATTGAACCCTTACCACCATTAAATACGTAGTATATTTATACTTTGTTGAAGTATAGTAAATAATTGTAAAGTATGTTTATGTTCTTTACGAGATCACAATGTGTACGTGGTAAATAATATAATTACAAAGTATATTGATGTCCTGAACGAGAGAGAGACAAAGAGACAGAGAAAGACAGGTAGAGAGAGAGAGAGAGAGAGAGAGAGAGAGAGAGAGAGAGAGAGAGAGAGAGAGAGACAATATCACAAATGTAACATGTGTTTTGTTATGTAAAACCCATGGCGTCTTCTTGCGTTTTGACCTATAAAGATGGTGATATTGTTATTAACAGCCATGGTTTGTGATCTGATGGCATCAATTTCATATTTAATAAAACATGTACAGGGGTGTCAGCGTTTCAGTTGACAAACGGAATGGAATGAAAACGCAATGAAAACGCAACGAGAACGAAATGAAAACGGAATGAAACAAGGCCTAAACGGAACGGAACGAAAATAATTTTACTGTTTGGAACGAAACGCGAATGTAACAAGATGCAAATATTTAGACCACTCAAACACAAACTTGGTAGGATATATCTGGAAATGATATATTTGTCCAAATCTTGAGTATGCTAGTGGTGTATGGAATAATTGTGATCAGACTGAATAAGATCTTCTGAATTTATCAAGCTAGATGCTGCTAGAATTGTTTTTATTACTGGTCTCCGAAGAGGTACTAGTCATGAAATCATCTATTATTCTATTCTGGCCCTTTCCCGAGGGAACTGTTCTCTTATAGTGTTGTCTGGGGTGGTATAGTGCCCGAGTCGAGGGAAAGGGTCATAATAGATTTAGTACATCACATGACTGTCAATTGACAATAAAAAGGCAAACATGAGGAACTTCATTGATAATATATTTAATAAGTAACAACTGCTGGAAATTTGAACGTAACATTTGAAGTTTTGATTCCTGAGTTGTTGTTAATTGTAACGGTACAATTACTAAATTTGAAAGAAGGTGCACAAACAATGGAATGTCGAAATCTCTGCCACATGATGGTTCTTGTAAATACCACCGCAAACATTGCCTGATGGCAATGAGTAGATCTCTCCTTTTTTTGTTGCGTATATTGGCATAGAAATCCGCCAAAGCACCGTTCAATTTACTGGATTGAATACGGTTCCCGTTTCCAGTAGGAAGTCTTTAAGGACTGCGACGGCAAATTGTGTCGCCTGCTTCGTCTTTATGCATTACTGAGCCTCTGCGAAGCAGTCGGCATTCCCGGTCCCGAATCTCGAAGTCATTTTGGCAGATGACAACAATGAAGTGAAAGTAGAATATGTACAGCGCTCCCTAGGAGAGGGGGCACAACTCTTAGCGTCACGCTACTTTTCCCGCAGTCTCAGCCGTCCAAAAATAAAGGTATAGTGCCCGTCTTCAGGTATAGTTCCCGTTGTCAAGGGTGGATGCTAGCTATACCAAATAGAACAAGGGTAGTTCCTAGAAATTATCATGTGATGTACTAAATCTGGATGGGACGTTCTTAAGAAACGTAGAAAGGATCAGCAGCAAGTAGTGTTTTACAAAAATAATTAACCATGTTAGTCCAAATTATCTGTTTGAAATTATGGAACCTTACATAATTAGCGATGAAGATTTGACCTATCATGTCTGACATCAACGTAAATTTGAACCACCAATTTGTCAATCTAATAATACTTAAACAGTTTCTTTCCTAGCATAATGTATTGGTGGAATAGACCTGAATGTAATTATTATAATTTAAGATCTATCTGTGAACTCAAAAAACAAATTGTTCTTCATGCCATACCCCAAAATACTGAAGATATATGTACTATTTTTTTTTAATTTTTTTTTAAATATGAAGGGACTAGATCTTTAAACATAATTTTTTGTCAACTTCGAAATCGTGCAAGTCAACTGAACTCTGATCTCTTTAGAGACTATCTTAATGATAATCCCTCCAGTATATGTGGTTATAATAATGAAGATGTGAGTAACTTCTTTCTGCATTGCCCTAGATACATGACTCAAAGACAAAATATAATATCTGCATCACATTTACAGCATGACATCAATTTAAATTTACACTTAAATTTGGACTTAAACCTTTATGAACATTTCATGTTTAATGCTAATATATATTGACTAAAGGAAGTAGTTACCTTAGTGAAGATCTTAACTCTGCTATTCGTGTTTGTGTTCAGAGATATATAGAACCAAGCAACAGATTTTGAATGTTATGTATGTATGCGCCCGCGCGTGTGTATGTGTGTGTGTGTGTGTGTGTGTGTGTGTGTGTGTGTGCGTGTGTGTGTGTGTGTGTGTGTGCATGTTTGAACATGTTTGTATGTGTATGCATGCATGCGTGTAATTCAAAGTCTGTTATCTGTTATTGTTTGAGATGTACATCAAGGGAGAGGGCTTGTATAGGCTTTGTCTGTTGCCCAGTTCCAATTGAATCGATAATAAAATATTGTGAATGAAATGATATTTTATCAATTAATGTCTTCTTTTTTTTGAAGTAAATTGACATATTATAACTAATTAGATTATTTCCGATAAACGTGATTCTTGTTATAAGGTTTTCTCTCTCCTTCACCTATGCAAGATGAACGTATAAGCGTACCCGGTGGCTCTTAGTTCAAGAACAACACTTTTTGTTTGTGTTAAAATTGTTCAACATGTTGTCAACCGACGTTCTACAACGTAGAGTCACGTCCGATTAATATGTGTTTTAATATTCCATATGTATCGCCTAAATAGAGTCGGCAACTGATATCTCCTCATGGCAATAAAGTATTGCAGGCTAATTTTGTCTTATAAGTGTTCATTTTGTAACCAGTTTCTTTCCTGTGCTTTAAAACTCTGTTCTGTTCTTATTTAATTTGCAGTAAGGGATGGATTGTAAACAGTGGTAATCAATGTTTAGGTTTTGGATATATGCATATTTGGTGCAGAGTTTTGAGTCAAAATTTCGGAAAGCTTAGATTTTCACCATGAATTCTATACTTTCATCTAGAATATCCTTATTCAATATGCCTACTTTGGGGAGATATGGAGATTATGTATTGGTATTTAATGAAACTAGTAGAGTTAAATTTGTTTACTTACTTATGGAATGCTTTATATTAAGTATCAATTTTGAATTAAACAAATAAAACATTTTCAATATTAAGCTGGTTCGATCTTTTTTTTTATATCTTTAAGCCGACTGAAGTAGAATATATCAATCATATAGTGACTCAATTTGCCAATTAGTTGTTTCCTCTTTCCTCCCAGAAAAGACGAAAATTAGTAATTTTGTATTTACGTTGTTTCGTCTATTTGCCCGCAAAGATGATACAGCGATATTTACGGTTGGTTGATTCTCGTTCTTTTTCATGGCAAAAAGACAAAAAAAACCACGACATGGTATAATTCAGCCACAGTAGAATCAACTTCCGAATAAATATCAAAGTCTTATCGGTGGTGTGCGAAAACTCATATTGGATGCATACAATATACCCCGTTCCTATCGCCGTACTGGCAAGCTGGATCTCCATCAAGCAGACTGATTAGAATCAGAAAAAAGGAGTTCTGGATCTAATTATTTATTTCTGAGACTAAGGATATTTATTAGATATGAAATTATCACACGTGCCCGCACTCATCCCGTTATTTACTTTTTGGCTTTACATTATCTTTCCGTCACAAATATTATATTTTTTTCTTTTGCAATTTTTTGTTTTGTTTCTGACAACATTAGAATAAAATGTTAACCTTACTCCGTTCAGTCAGGATCGAAATAATAACTTCAAAAATAAATAGCTTTCCCTGTCTCCATTCGGCAACAATTTAAAGTAGCACCCTTAAATCAGGATATCACTTAATATAGCGATTAACATTATATCACCAAAACTTTTATCACTTTCTAATGTGAAAAACTCCAGCATATTTTAGTGGCCATGACATTCCTTACATCTGAGTTACTTTAACAATAACAATAAAGAAACATCGATATATTAAATCAAATATTACAAGACCATAAATTTAGAACAAAATATTCTTTAGAGAAAACGTTCCTTGAAAATCATCTAAATACACCATTCTTTCGAAACTTTATTCTTATTTAGAAAAGCATCTCCATTTCCAAATACTTGGCAATAAACACTCAAACAAAAGTAGCACAGGGGTCATGTTATAGTTTATGAATTTCAACAAAGTAATACGGGGGCCATGTTATAGTTTATAAATATCAAAATAGTAATACAGGGGTCATGTTATAGTTTATAAATATCAACAAAGTAACACAGGGTCATGTTATAGTTTATAAATATCAAAAAAGTAATACAGGGGTCATGTTATAGTTTATAAATATCAACAAAGTAACACAGGGGTAATGATATAGTTTATAAATATCAACAAAGTAACACAGGGTCATGTTATAGTTTATAAATATCAACAAAATAATACAGGCGTCATGTTATAGTTTATAAATATCAACAAAGTAACACAGGGGTCATGTTATAGTTTATAAATATCAACAAAGTAATACAGGGGTCATGTTATAGTTTATAAATATCAACGAAGTAATACAGGGGTCATGTTATAGTTTATAAATATCAACAAAGTAACACAGGGGTCATGTTAAGGTTTATAAATATCAACAAAGTAACACAGGGGTCATGTTATAGTTTATAAATATCAACAAAGTAATACAGAAGTAATGGTAGGTAGTAACTAATCTAAGAGGGATTAATATAACTTGAAAAAAACTTGTTTCATATACAACAGTTTTAAAATAAACAAAATTAGTAAATATTTATATATAAATAGCGAACTATGATATTCAAGCAAAACATATTATTGCTATAACGCCGTTCAGTTTATATCAACATAGACATAATAGAATAGCATATTTTTCTGAAGTATAAATATCTACACAAATGTAGTATAGAGACCTTAACACGAAATGAATTTTACACGAAGTTAATTAAGGCGTTGCAAAAGAGAGCAGTAGATATGTTCACAAAAATACAAATATGTCGCACTGTAAAAACAACAACAACAACAACATACTTAAGTTTAAAATAGACAACCTAAAAAAGGAGGAGTTCCATATGCGATAGGTGTGCTTAAGTTCAGTCCGGGTTATCTAGTGTTAATTACATATGCGTTACATCGGCTGCGTATCACAAGTGTACAAATCTTACAACTGGTGTCTTGATTAGTAACACATATGTGTAAGCGTGGGACGTTTCTTTTTCCAAACAAACACTCATATGCTGTGATTTAATAATAGATCGCTCAGTTGGATCTACGCATGCAGTAAATGGATATGACTTCAGTATGCAACACATAGTCGTCGAAGTGTCCACATTGGTTGTGGTTTAATAGTTTTGTTGGGGTGTAGGGTAAGTGTCCACATTGGTTGTGGTTTAACAGTTTTGTGGGGGTGTAGGGTAAGTGTCCACATTGGTACTGGTTTAACAGTTTTGTGGGGGTGTAGGGTAAGTGTCCACATTGGTTGTGGTTTAACAGTTTTGTGGGGGTGTAGGGTAAGTGTCCACATTGGTACTGGTTTAACAGTTTTGTGGGGGTGTAGGGTAAGTGTCCACATTGGTTGTGGTTTAACAGTTTTGTGGGGGTGTAGGGTAAGTGTCCACATTGGTTGTGGTTTAACAGTTTTGTGGGGGTGTAGGGTAAGTGTCCACATTGGTTGTGGTTTAACAGTTTTGTGGGGGTGTAGGGTAAGTGTCCACATTGGTTGTGGTTTAACAGTTTTGTGGGGGTGTAGGGTAAGTGTCCACATTGGTTGTGGTTTAACAGTTTTGTGGGGGTGTAGGGTAAGTGTCCACATTGGTTGTGGTTTAACAGTTTTGTGGGGGTGTAGGGTAAGTGTCCACATTGGTTGTGGTTTAACAGTTTTGTGGGGGTGTAGGGTAAGTGTCCACATTGGTTGTGGTTTAACAGTTTTGTGGGGGTGTAGGGTAAGTGTCCACATTGGTTGTGGTTTAACAGTTTTGTGGGGGTGTAGGGTAAGTGTCCACATTGGTTGTGGTTTAACAGTTTTGTGGGGGTGTAGGGTAAGTGTCCACATTGGTTGTGGTTTAACAGTTTTGTGGGGGTGTAGGGTAAGTGTCCACATTGGTTGTGGTTTAACAGTTTTGTGGGGGTGTAGGGTAAGTGTCCACATTGGTTGTGGTTTAACAGTTTTGTGGGGGTGTAGGGTAAGTGTCCACATTGGTTGTGGTTTAACAGTTTTGTGGGGGTGTAGGGTAAGTGTCCACATTGGTTGTGGTTTAACAGTTTTGTGGGGGTGTAGGGTAAGTGTCCACATTGGTTGTGGTTTAACAGTTTTGTGGGGGTGTAGGGTAAGTGTCCACATTGGTTGTGGTTTAACAGTTTTGTGGGGGTGTAGGGTAAGTGTCCACATTGGTTGTGGTTTAACAGTTTTGTGGGGGTGTAGGGTAAGTGTCCACATTGGTTGTGGTTTAACAGTTTTGTGGGGGTGTAGGGTAAGTGTCCACATTGGTTGTGGTTTAACAGTTTTGTGGGGGTGTAGGGTAAGTGTCCACATTGGTTGTGGTTTAACAGTTTTGTGGGGGTGTAGGGTAAGTGTCCACATTGGTTGTGGTTTAACAGTTTTGTGGGGGTGTAGGGTAAGTGTCCACATTGGTTGTGGTTTAACAGTTTTGTGGGGGTGTAGGGTAAGTGTCCACATTGGTTGTGGTTTAACAGTTTTGTGGGGGTGTAGGGTAAGTGTCCACATTGGTTGTGGTTTAACAGTTTTGTGGGGGTGTAGGGTAAGTGTCCACATTGGTTGTGGTTTAACAGTTTTGTGGGGGTGTAGGGTAAGTGTCCACATTGGTTGTGGTTTAACAGTTTTGTGGGGGTGTAGGGTAAGTGTCCACATTGGTTGTGGTTTAACAGTTTTGTGGGGGTGTAGGGTAAGTGTCCACATTGGTTGTGGTTTAACAGTTTTGTGGGGGTGTAGGGTAAGTGTCCACATTGGTTGTGGTTTAACAGTTTTGTGGGGGTGTAGGGTAAGTGTCCACATTGGTTGTGGTTTAACAGTTTTGTGGGGGTGTAGGGTAAGTGTCCACATTGGTTGTGGTTTAACAGTTTTGTGGGGGTGTAGGGTAAGTGTCCACATTGGTTGTGGTTTAACAGTTTTGTGGGGGTGTAGGGTAAGTGTCCACATTGGTTGTGGTTTAACAGTTTTGTGGGGGTGTAGGGTAAGTGTCCACATTGGTTGTGGTTTAACAGTTTTGTGGGGGTGTAGGGTAAGTGTCCACATTGGTTGTGGTTTAACAGTTTTGTGGGGGTGTAGGGTAAGTGTCCACATTGGTTGTGGTTTAACAGTTTTGTGGGGGTGTAGGGTAAGTGTCCACATTGGTTGTGGTTTAACAGTTTTGTGGGGGTGTAGGGTAAGTGTCCACATTGGTTGTGGTTTAACAGTTTTGTGGGGGTGTAGGGTAAGTGTCCACATTGGTTGTGGTTTAACAGTTTTGTGGGGGTGTAGGGTAAGTGTCCACATTGGTTGTGGTTTAACAGTTTTGTGGGGGTGTAGGGTAAGTGTCCACATTGGTTGTGGTTTAACAGTTTTGTGGGGGTGTAGGGTAAGTGTCCACATTGGTTGTGGTTTAACAGTTTTGTGGGGGTGTAGGGTAAGTGTCCACATTGGTTGTGGTTTAACAGTTTTGTGGGGGTGTAGGGTAAGTGTCCACATTGGTTGTGGTTTAACAGTTTTGTGGGGGTGTAGGGTAAGTGTCCACATTGGTTGTGGTTTAACAGTTTTGTGGGGGTGTAGGGTAAGTGTCCACATTGGTTGTGGTTTAACAGTTTTGTGGGGGTGTAGGGTAAGTGTCCACATTGGTTGTGGTTTAACAGTTTTGTGGGGGTGTAGGGTAAGTGTCCACATTGGTTGTGGTTTAACAGTTTTGTGGGGGTGTAGGGTAAGTGTCCACATTGGTTGTGGTTTAACAGTTTTGTGGGGGTGTAGGGTAAGTGTCCACATTGGTTGTGGTTTAACAGTTTTGTGGGGGTGTAGGGTAAGTGTCCACATTGGTTGTGGTTTAACAGTTTTGTGGGGGTGTAGGGTAAGTGTCCACATTGGTTGTGGTTTAACAGTTTTGTGGGGGTGTAGGGTAAGTGTCCACTTTTGTTGTGGTTTAACGGTTTTGTGGGGATGTAGGGTAAGTGTCCACATTGGTTTTGGTTTAACAGTTTTGTGGGGGTGTAGGGTAAGTGTCCACATTGGTTGTGGTTTAACAGTTTTGTGGGGGTGTAGGGTAAGTGTCCACATTGGTTGTGGTTTAACAGTTTTGTGGGGGTGTAGGGTAAGTGCCCACATTGGTTGTGATTTAACAGTTTTGTTGGGGTGTAGGGTAAGTGTCCACATTGGTTGTGGTTTAACAGTTTTGTGGGGGTGTAGGGTAAGTGTCCACATTGGTTGTGGTTTAACAGTTTTGTGGGGGTGTAGGGTAAATGTCCACATTGGTTGTGGTTTAACAGTTTTGTTGGGGTGTAGGGTAAATGTCCACATTGGTTGTGGTTTAACAGTTTTGTGGGGGTGTAGGGTAAGTGTCCACATTGGTACTGGTTTAACTGTTTTGTGGGGGTGTAGGGTAAGTAGGGCCAATTTTGGCTGATGGCCTCAGTAATCTCACACTTACATGTATATAAATCAAATCTGCGGCGGCTATTTTTTAAAAGCGACTAACCAACAAAAAGAGGCGGTCCGGAATCCGTCTAAAGGGCTCACACAACTTAATCATTTACTAAATGTTATTACTAATAGCGTTAATATTTGAAGTTCAACACTAGTGACAATTGTCTAGATTCACAGATACATACCTGACAAAGGATTTAAAATGCATATTATGGCGAGTCTGGTGGCATATAACAGCGCTACAGGCGTCTGCTTTTGACAACCGGAGGTTTACAAGCCAAACCGGTGATCTGGGGCCGGAACACCCCCTGGCATTTGACCCCATATCAATCCGCCATCACATTTTAAAATCTACTAAAATTATACCTTTTTCTAATGTTCAATATCTGTAGATTTCATTCAATGTAAAATATTTCAACAATTACCTATTTCAATTACTCAGAGGCACTGTAACAACCCGGAACAAATTTTAGATAGGGATTTCAATCGTATGAAACACTTCCTGATTTGCTCATTTAGTT
This sequence comes from Mizuhopecten yessoensis, assembly GCF_002113885.1. Classification (NCBI taxonomy): domain Eukaryota; kingdom Metazoa; phylum Mollusca; class Bivalvia; order Pectinida; family Pectinidae; genus Mizuhopecten; species Mizuhopecten yessoensis. The sequence goes on along the minus strand of NW_018480074.1, from coordinate 1,154,838 downwards.
GTGTGAGTCCTAAATAAGAATAATCGATTCCATTTTTGGTCCGGATCAGTCTGGCCTCATCATATATTAAATAAAGACTAAATGCATCAAGCAGTGTGTGCCAAACTTTGAAATTATTAAAGGACATTCGGGCAGGTAAATACATTGTTTTCAAACTGACACATAAAAAAAATCTTTTGAAAATATTCATACATTGTAATTTATTCCTATCTAAAATAGGATCATTTAACCATGGACTTAGATAGCATTACGTAATTAGGTGAGTTTACCTGTCACAACAAGTTTTTAATTTACAATCTTATAGATCTGGTTCTAACATGTTATATTATATGCTTCCTGGTTTGTCCGATGGCAGTTCAAATTCATTTGAAAACATTCATACATTGTCATTTATTCCTACCAAATATAGATTAATTTGTCCTGTCGCAGCAAGACACATATTTGTGATTTACAACATTTGATTTTAAGATATTTAATAGAAAAAAAAGCTTTTAAACACCCTTCTTTTTCTGTGGCTGGTGTAGGGAAATGTTCAAATACACACTGGTATGATATTTCTACACACTGGTATGATATTTCAAGCATATTTAAACATATCAACTAATTATGATGAATTCTCCAATTTAAACAATTCACTTTAGGCAGGTGTGAAGTTTTAATTGTATCTAAAGTTTAATGATATCTCAATATGTTGCTCCACATAATTCTGGTTCAGCTTTGAGCAATAATTAAACAATTGTATCTTTTGCAAATTTTTCAATTCAAAAGTATTTTATTGACAATACAAATATAATACAAACAGATACGTTGTATAAATAAAAAAAGATGTTAAAACAGTATTGACAAAAGAAAGGATGACATTGAGATCGAATCTCGTACGGTGCTATCAAGTGCATTTCATTCAATCATTGTAGAAGGGAAGAAGATATTCATATAAGAAGTAGTACTTGTCTGTGGTAAATTACAAAATCTGCTATTTCTGAAGGTATTGTTATTATTTACATTTAGAAATGGTTGAATGATATCGTAGAGATAAGTTGGAATGTAATTATTAAGAATCTTATACGTTAATGTTAGTTTATGATTTTTGTCTTCGTGTGTTGATGTTTCAAGTTGTGTTTCAGTATACAAAAAATGATGAGATGGACCTCGCCTGAGGCCAGTACTTATACTCATTGCTTCTAGTTGAATTGATTCTAGAAGATCTGATTCAGATTAGTATAATTATCCCATACTATATCAGAATATTCTAAGACAGGTCTTATATAAGAGATATATAATGTTTTTAATGTATTCCTTTCAACTGTAGTTTATCAAATCCTAAGAATACTTAGTCTAGAGTTTGATAAATATTTGAAATGTGATCTGACCATGTTCCTTTACTGTTAAATGTTAGACTTAAGTGATTATGGTGTTCATGTTGTGCAATTGGAGTATTGTTAAATAAAAGTTGAGGATGATTGTTAATGTGCCTACGAGTGAAGTTAATAGCTACAGTATTATTCGGATTGAATAAGATCTGCCATTGCTTTGACCATTCAGAGATTGATTCAAGATCATCATTAAGCATATTCGTAGGTGTTGCAAGGTCATTGTTATTATTATCCCCCGTTGTCACCGAAACGGGGGATATTAATTTGGGTTTGTCCGTCTGTCTGTCACGCTTCGTTTCCGTGCAATAACTGCAACAAATGTTAACCGATTTCCTTCAAACTTGGTACCTGCAAGGTTTAATGCCTTGAAGGCTCGGTCAAGTTCGATGACTACTTGCAACGGACTTTTTTTTGGCGGAGTTATGACCCCTTGAATAACGAAAAACGTCATTATCTGCCGTTTCTGTTCATTTACTCTCGCAAATATTATCCGATTGTCTTTAAACTTAGTACATTTTTGTAACAGGGTTCAACGCATTAAGGGCTCGGCCAAGTTTGACAACCACTTTAATCGGACTCCATTTGGCGGAGTTATGGTCCCTTGATTAACGAAAACGTCATTATACGCAGTTTCTGTATAAGGCTTTTTTTCTGAGGGTTTCAAGCTATACAGAATGTCTCAACAGCACGATACTCACATGTTTAAGCCTAACCTCAATAATGTTTACCTACAATATGTCCTGTAAGCGGGGAATATAAATTCTACGAATTTGCCTGTTTACTATAACATAGGGAGAGATATCATCTGCAAATAGTTTTATATGAGAGGTTACATTGTTTGTAATATCATTAATAAATAGGAGAAAGAGGAAGGGACCAATGATAGATCATTGAGGAACCTCTGTAGAAATAGGTTTGGTCCTAGATTTATAACCTTCAAAGATAATCCTTTGTGTTCTGTCAGATAAGTAAGCTTTAAACCAATCATATAATTTACCTTTAATACCATAAAAAGTGCATGTTATTTCTTCAATGTTTACGATAGACGAAATCCAAACAATATAAAGGAAATGAGATTTTATAAGTATATCAATCAACTATGCTTCTCAAAAGTCATCAGTGTTCATCAACGTACACAGCTTCGCAGTATATATTATGATATTCAATACCAGTGCATGTAAACATACCAATTGACATCTACAATTACTGAAATATAACTTCAAAAATATAAATATTCATCATCCATGTATAGGCACATACCACCTTGGCATATATACTAGTATCTAAATGAATACAAATATTATTGGTCATTACATGTGCATGCACATGTACCTTATCGGCATATACGCATGAGTAGTCCCATATGAGACTAGTTGAAAAATATTACGCTGACAGCAAGGTATATCACATATAGTACAAATCCTCTCACTTATGGTGCGTATGTACATAACACATACTATAGTGTAAGTAACCTGTTGTCATACTTGACTTTCTATAAGTAGTGATGACGACCATGTCAACATTGATGTCGCCAGTGATGATAATGTCTGGATTTGAATCTGTAGCTATGTTTAAGTTATCATCCATCCTTATTCCAATAGTCTACAGTTGAGGCTGGTCTATAAATACATCCTAGCACGAACCTATGACGTTCAACTGTTACTTCAAGCCATAATAGCTCAAGATCACTAGTTTCTATATCCCTTCTTCTTTAAGTTTTAACAGTATTCTTATAATGAATTGCCATTCCTCTTCTCCATAACCTAAAGTTCTATCTTTACGATGACGGATGTTGGTTTGTGAGTCTATTGTTATTTCGTTATCTGGTATGCTGTCAGTCAGATGTGTTTCAGTAAGGCCTATAACATCACAGGAATTTAATTCTGCTTCAATCATATCAATCTTGTTACGTAGGGATCTAACATTTAAATTAGCTATTGTGATATGTTGGGGTCCTGGATTCTGTTCAACAATCATAGATATTAATAATAATAATTGAATCACTTCTAGAATAATCTCATTATTTATATTTATATACATTGTGAAAGTAGTTTGGTAAGTTATTACACACCTGCTATAAAATATTGATAACATGCAATACATTAGTATATTCTGACTGCGAACAGACAGACCCATATCTTAGTAATTACCCATTATCAAATTCATAATTCAGTTAAATACGGGACTGCCAGTCCCCAGTCAGACGAACACAACACAGCAATTTGAAATACACACTACAGAACAAAGTTAATTTGAATAAGTGACATATATATACAATCATATAAAGTAATATTCTCTATTTCATCCACGATTGTTGAAAAAACCCACAATTAAGCCATGCGTAAAATCCTGTTTAGACTCATTTAAATCCTTTGACAAGTGATAGCGAAATATGGTGTTTACAGACATGGGGAAAATAGAAAATAGAAATTAGCTAGGCGGAAAACGGAATCATTGGAATAAATTTATCTGTTTATGTTAATTACAACTATAGTAGAGTTGTTTTTAAAGTTAAATATTTTAATATACATTTAATTGATATAGATATCAATTTCAATCTTACGTGGAGTAATGCTTGTATTTATTACATTTAATTCACAACCCGTACTCCGCATTTTCTACTTGACGACCACGTGGAGTTGCGATGATTTGCATTAGGATACATTTTTAGAGTTTATCGACATCAGTCACATGATCAGGCCGGTTAAGTGACTTATGCTTTTAACAGTGCAATATTAGTAGGGCAGTACATATAAATCATAATACAGACTGTGATATTGAAAACATACATATAAATGTATATACCCATACAGGTATCAGAAAGGGATCACATATCTATTATAGAATGCACACTATTAGGTATAATATACATGTAAGTTGCATAAAGATGTACTTTTCAGTTAAGTGTTATTTATTCACCGAAGTTTATATAATAGTCCCATATAGAGGAAAATATTGAAAGTCCTTCTCTTTTTGTACCAATTAAAGGATGTTAACCAATTTTGGACAAATGGGACTGGAGTTTGACAAACAATTGCCAATATAAACTTCTACAAACCTTCTTTCATTAGGAACCGGCATCAAAGATGCGGGTGGATTATAGTAATCACGGTTTCCGTCTGCCTGTCCGTCCGTCAGCACTTTAAGGCTGTAATTTCTAAAACTTCACATGCATGGTGATACACGATATGTAGATATGCAAAGGAGGTTTCACAATTTATTCAGGCCAAAGTCAAAGTCGCTGTCACTAAAAGTAGAACAGTGGGGCTTAACTGCCAAAAATTCACTGTTTGACCCTCAAATGGCAAGATTTTGGTAAATATTTGGCATGATATTATGAAACAAACCTGGTCATAATCAAGCAAAAAGTCAACTTACCAAAGGTAAAGGTCATTGGGTTAGAGATCGAGGCCAAATTTTCTTAATCTTAACTGGTAAACATTTTTTTATGTAACAGCATGAATCAAAGTTGGTCAGAATAAATTGGGGGTTTGCATATCTTCCCAATAGAGAAACAAGATGCTATCTTGATTTTTCATAGATTTTAGAAAATGGCAGTTAAAAGTTTTGGATCATTCGCGAGTTAACTCAAATTTCTTTCCAGAATTTACCCATCACTATGATATAGACCTATACAACATGTAACGCATTAATTCAAGAGTCATAATTAAACCTGTAAATCAATGTCATTTGTGAGATAGCACCTTGTTGCACGACTATATCCAAGCATATTTAAAGCAACAAGGTGCCTTCTGATGAGATAGCACTTTGTTGCTTGATCAAAATCCTAACTTTTAACAGAGAGTATTATTGTATTTTCATAAAAAGAATAATATCAAATTCATATAACATACTACCCTTATAAGTACACATTCATAAAATAGTTCGAATAAAACTTACTTTTCAGGGACATTTTAAAAGTACACGATGACTTTAAAGTAAACATGTCAGAAAAGCAGAGCCCGTGCAGGTTCGGGGAAAGAACAGGCCTGCTGTATCCCACTGCAAAACTTTTCCGCAGTATTTTGAGAGTGACGGAAACATTTAGAAGCCATTTTTAAATTTAAACTCATTTTTAACTCACCTGGTCCGAAGGTGGTGGTTTAAACTATAAAATCCTTCTTCTGCTGTGCCATCGGATGGATGTTATCCTTTGGTCTGAATCATCCTTGGGCAAAGGGGACTAAATTTTTGTATAAACGAAAAGTGTGGCCCCTCTGGGTGTTGAGGGGCAGGGCCAATAGGGGAATTTGAGGTTTAAACCTTTAAAATTCTTCTTCTTCTGTAACATTGGAGGGATTTTATCCAAATTTGGCCTGGAGTATCCTTTGGCAAAGGGGACTTAATTTAGTATAAACGGAGGGTGCAGCGAGTAAGGGTTTTAAAGAGATCAGAGGTTTAAAATTTGGTCCAGAGCATCATTTTGCAAGGGGGACTCAAATTGTTTCAACAGAGTTTAGTCTCCCTGGGAGCAAAGAGGAAAGGTTCAGTAGGGGGAACATGGTAATAAATGCTTAAAACCTTTTCCTTCACGTTATTTGGAGGGTTTTAACCAAATTTTGTGTAGAGAATCTTGGGCAAAGGGGACTACATTTTGTATGAATAGATGGTTGCTTTTAGGGGACAGAGGGGTGAGCCCAATAGGGGAAATGAAAGTTAATCCACCCCAATTCATGTGGGTAGAAAGAAGGGACTTCATGAGGGACAGACGTTGCTGAGAGACCGAGCCATTATTTGGAAATAGTTGCAGTGTTATACGTAATAGGAATACTTTGCCATGGTTGCTTTATTACCCAGATGAGCGATACAGGCCCTTTGGAACTCTTGTTTAAGGTTTCCTTTCCTGTGCATGTAGTAAGCTCTGGTAAAAAGACGTTCATTTCTGGCCTGTGACATAAAATATAACATTTTGCATGAGAGGAAAGCAGTCCTGTGATATTGAGTAGTCAAGGTTTGTTTAATATGTTTTGCTACTATTGAAATCTGTCTAGTTAAAAGGCTTTGAGAGAGAAGGGCGATTATAGAATGAACAAACAGGATATAAAACGTTAGGGCGTATACTTGTATTGATTGTTATTTGCTTAACGTCGAAGTGTTTACATGCATGATTCGAACACAAATGCATAATTATCGACTCAAATTTGCAGTCCGATGGTAGCATGCCATTTAGTTCTAACGAGAAATTGCTTTAAAGCGACATCACGGTGAATTATATTAAATTATGCAATTAGTAATCATGCTGTGCATCCGTCTGTCTGTCATCTGTCCTTTGTCCGTCTGTTATTCCATTAGCACTTGGAGATTATCTCAGGAACCAGAAGGTCAAATTTCTGAAATTTCAGATGGTTATACATTGTGATATGTTGTTCTATTAGCACAATTCTATTCATACTTTTATTTTGTGGCTTTTTGGCAAATGATACGGATCACAAATGTAGCTTTTGCTTGGTTCTTAAATGGGGGATATCTATTTAGTCACACAGCGTCCTTTCTGACCTTTCAGTGTTCTAGTTTCTCTTCATATCTTGCGGGCATCCTTAAGTGGTGATGATAGAAAAATGTGAAAATGGAGGAGGCTACCCCAATGGAGAGGGGTAAGATAGGAGCGGAAGTCAAAAAGGAATAATTATATGTAACAGCATGTCTGATTTTATTGTATTGAACACATGACAGGGAAATAAAACATCCTTTCATTTTCGGCCACTTTTCTTTCTCCAAATATATATATCTTATGTGGAGTCTTATCTAGAAAAATCAGGTACTATATCTGAGTTCCGAGTTGATGAAACAAACAACAATGGTGCGGAAGCCAGATTGTCTTCACTGTTGCATTATTGTTCTATATTAGTATATAATAAAGTTATTTAGTGCTATTGCATTAGGGGAACAAAGATACTTTCTTTTCCCTCATTAATGTTTCACTCGGATTTAGCCTTTGTGAATTGTGTTTTCCTACCACAAGGCCACTAAACGTATAATATGGGGGAAGGGGTAATAATGCAGTTGGCTTGTCTTTCCATGCATCTATCTGTCCATCTGTGTGTAGACAAAATGAATATGACGTGAAGGTGTGATCCATTGTTTAAAAAAATGTTCACACTTCTCCTTCTAAAACACTGCTAAAACTTTAGTCATACTCTGTACACAGAATACTTAAATTGAGTGGATGTGAGTATGCAAAATTGAAATACCGCGTTTTTGATAAAGTTATGCCCCATTGAAAACGTTGTTTGCAGTATTAAGGAACTTCACCAATTTCAATAATACTTGGTACATGTAATGTTTATATTATGGGGATATGAGTATTAAAGAATATAAAACGCAGACCTTTAGCTCCCAATTTTATGGAGCTATGTCCCTTTGTTTAAATACATTGCTTGAGCTACTCATTCTTAATTAATGTTCTGATTTCCTTGATTCTTATTGCACAGAACCCTTACACAACATAACAATTGGAGTAAGCCTATCCTATTTAATGAGTTAAGCCTGTTTGTTTATAATTTTGTTTTTGAAAAAATAATTCCTACAGTTCTTGGTTGCTATGGTAACAGATTATATGAGGTTTTATTCGCAGTCCCCTAATACCCCTTTATACCAATTTTCAGAAAAATCGAACAATATCTAAATTTCGACCAATCAGAGGCCAGAAATTGGCAGCCATTTTGTTTAGTCACAAAACAAACACCGCAGTTGTATTTGTAGTGCCAAGCTACACATATGCACCAAATGTCATCAAATCGGACAGTATTGAAATTTTGACCAATCAGAGTGAAAAAACGGCGGTCATTTTGTTGAAATGTGAAATCTAAGCTACGGAAGTAATCATTGTTCTATGATTCACCTACATACCAAATTTGATCAAAATTGGACAATATTTAAATTTCGACCAATCAGGCCCATTTTGCCCTTATATCATTTATATCATAAACCACTGAATACTCAGTCTCTACAGTGTGTAAGAGTTAGGGGAGGTAACTCCACATGCACCAGTGCATTCTTAAGTTCTCGTGAAAATTCGAGAACATTGGCTTAGGTAGCACCAACTTCTCTTTAAAGACACAGGGTAACTAATTTGTGTAATATAATAAATTGGGCTATTTTTGCACTAAGTAATGTATCTGTTGCAGTCTGCCCTTATAGCATTCTTGAGTAATTCACTGAGTTATAATAATTAATGCTCTAAATGAGTCAGGGGAGCATTCTATCTGCAACTATGTACTGAAATGAAAGAGGTTAATATGTTCGTAATCAACACTCAATTTGTCTCGTTACCTTGATGTGTAAAACAGCTCCAATGATACATTTTTCTGTTACATTTGTAGCACAATAGTCAAAGAATGTATATATTTTGCCATGTTGACATTGTATGTCTACATGTTAGTCTATATGTTAATAGCTTAATTTACAATATGACAATGAGGTATTGCTTTGTTGCATCCTGTCCTTACATAATATGGAATAAACCACTGAGCTAATAATTGAAGCTCTATATAAATCAAGGGAAGTAATCCAACCTGTACTTAACCATCCTTTTGTCCTAAAGGAAAATAACCAAAACAAAAACCCATTTTTTTAGTAACATAGTTACATAAACAACTGTAAGTATTACAAAGCTGTATAATATAATTGATATGCGATGCATGCAAATATGAGCATTCTCTTTCCTCACTCTCAAACCATGAGATGTATACGAAATTGACAAATTCTGTATGTTATGTTTATCACATGTATATGAATGATATGGTAACGCTCATTAAGTTTGTTCCTAATAATTTTTAATTATCTTTTTTTTATCAAATCCAACTTTTATATACCAGCAGGCAACCATGCATGGGTGCTGGGATACTCTTTTAATTATCTATTTCTTTTCTGTCGAACTGCCACTACTATGGATACAGTTGTTATCAATATACATATTGTTTGAAATCTGTACTTATTCTACAATAGAGGATACTGGTGGGAGCCCTATGGTAGACTACATGTGTGACAACAGCTAGCAGGCGATGTATCGGCGGTTTGCCATAGGGTCTTGATCGGTATCTTCTACATTAAAGCATACAGATGTTGTTCCCTCAAGAGGCATAATATACGTGCACATTATAAGTTTAATAAGACTTTTATCAATGATGAATATAACATATCCATGGAAATACTGTTAGCAAGCAGTAAGGCATGCTTTGCAATACCCTTTCTATTTTTACTCCAATCGCATTTCAAAAATATAAATTTCGCTCTGATCTTAATTTTACTCCTCATTATATTTATGGATATAGAGACAAACCAAGGCCCAAATGAGAATGAACTGTCAATATTTCATCCAAATTCACGAAGTTTTAGGAATAAGATTGGGTATGTAGAAGATATTGCTAATGAATTTAACCTTATCTGTATAACTGAATCTCATCTAGACATGACAGTTTCGACTGATGATATAGCACTATCTGGTTATACCGAACCCTTTAGAAAAGACAGAAATTCATATGGAGGTGGTATTTTAGTTTATGCATCAGATTGTTTAAAATGTAATCGTAGAGAAGATCTAGAATTTGGAAATATTGAGAGTATATGGATACAGGTAGATTTATCGGGACGAAAATTACTTTTATGTACATTATATAGAACGGAAAGTGCTATCCGTCCATTTTGGAACAATTTAAAATATTCTATAGGGAAAGCACTCGAATATACACCGCATGTGATAATAGTAGGAGATATAAATATAGATATGATATTACTACCAGATCAACATGCATTGCACCAGATTATGATGGAATATGACCTGACAAATGTCATAACAAAACCCACACGGTTTGGTCCCACTAGAAATAGTCTACTCGACCCTATCATTATCAGTCAGAATGTTAAATGTATTGATTCCTTTGTAATAAACGTTGATAGAAGTATAAGTGATCATAATGCATGTGCAATAGTTATTGAAAGCTCTTATACAAATCCAAAATCATTTAAACGAGAAATATGACTTTATAAACATGCAAACTATGATGAACTTAATTTGAGAATTAATAACTATGATTGGGAAAATTTATTTCATAACTCTACCACGATTAATAATGCATGTGGACAATTTACAACTACTTTTTTATCAATGTCAAAAGCATGCATTCCAACCAAACTTGTGTCCATAAGATCAAATGACAAGCCATGGATGTCATCAGAATTACGCAGGGAAATAAGAATTAGAGATAAATTTCATAAAAGATTTAAAAAGTATAAAAATCCTGATGTATTAGCAGAACTAAAACGTCAAAGAAATAAAGTTAATAACATGAAAAAATATGCAAGGGAAACATTTTATGAAAACGTTAATGATATAATTGACACTTATAATAATACCGATCCAAAGTCATATTGGAGACTCATGCGACGTTTAATTAAACAATCTGGCCAATCACGGACTATTCCTCCATTGATAAACCCTACTAATCTACAAACTGCTGCTGATAATATTGAAAAAGCAGATATTCTTAATAACTGTTTTTGTTCAATATCAGATATAAATGATACTGAAACACATATACCAATATTTGAATCCAGAACCGCTGCTGTACTGGAATCAATTATCATCACAAATGAAAATGTTAATGATATATCAAAAACTCTCAAGCTAGGAAAAGCGTCCGGGCATGACAAATTAAGTCATACTCTACTGAAAAATACTGCCATTTCCATTGCCAGGCCTTTAACTTTATTATTCAACATGTTATTGAGCATATCAATTTTTCCAGAATACTAGAAACAAGCGTATGGGATTAAGGGGAAACTACTCGAATGGATAACAAGTTATATAACAAATAGACAACAAAAAGTACTTCTTGATAATAACTATTCTACTACAGGAAATTTAAGAGCTGGTGTCCCTCAAGGTAGCGTATTGGGCCCCTTGTTGTTTTTGATATATATCAATGACATTGCTGATAATATACTTAGTATATCTAGGCTATTCGCTGATGACACATCACTATCAGATGCATCAGCATCAACAGCAGAACTAGAAACAACATTAAATGCAGATCTTGAAAATCTAAACAAGTGGTCTAAAAGATGGCTCACTACATTCAATCCAGAAAAAACACAATTTCTGCTAATAACAAACTCTAGAAATATTCCAGATATTAGCTTACAATTTGGAAACTCCCTATTGACATTCACACAAAAACACAGACATTTAGGAGTTACTTTTAGTGCAGATGCAAAATGGTCTAAACACATATATGAAATATACAATTCTTGCATGAAAAAAGTATCTGTACTAAGAAAACTAAAATATCTTTTAAACAGGAAAACTCTTTTGAAATTATATATAGTATTTATTTTACCTGTACTAGAGTATGCCAGTGAAGTTTGGGATGTCTGCTCACTTGCAGATGCTAACCATCTAGAAAAGGTACAGTTGGAAGCAGCTAGGGTCATAACAGGTTTACCAGCATTTGCCAGAATAGAAACACTGTATTAAGAAACCAATTTAGAACCTTTATCAATAAGAAGGGAACGCAAGAAATTAATATTATTCTACAAAACGCACAATAATCTAACTCCATCGTACCTTAATGACTTACTTCCTATACAAGTAGGGGAACAAACACAATATAGACTTAGAAACAGAAACAACTACACTACTCCTCTATACAGACTGTCGTTAACAAAATCATCCTTCATCTCATCAACTATACGACTGTGGAATGATTTGAGTGACACTATACGTGACAAACCAACAATTAATAGTTTAAAGTCATCCATAATTAATAGAAATAATTTGAACATGCTGCCAGTCTACTTTGAATACGAAAACAGAAAACATAATATTTTACATACAAGATTAAGACATGCCTGTAGTTCTTTAAGATATGATCTGTATAGGATAAACATTATAGAAAGTCCGTCTTGTATGTGTGGAAGTCAACATGAAAATTCATTTCATTATTTTTTCGAGTGTAATTTATATGAAAGAGAAAGGCGATTGTTATTACTTACATTATCTGTATATGGTATTATAAACTTAGTCTTACTATTAAATGGCAGTTTAGATTTGTCTCTTGGGGAAAACATCCATGTATTCAAATCAGTACAGAAGTTTATTAAAGACAGTGGTAGGTTCTAATTTCTCTCTCTCTCTACATGATGAGCTTAGAATCCATCCCCCAACCTTTCTCATGAGCCAATCAAAGACCCTCCTTCAACCTCTTAGATGACATCTAGTGATAGAGCAGTTTTCTCGGTCCCTATCAAGACTTTCCTGCATCTTTTTTGGTTTCATTAACTATATTTCTATTACAAAGAATCGACAGGACATTTTCTAGCTTTCTATTACCATATGGATTTGGGTGGTTATTCGTCTTGCCTATGGTAATGCCGATGACGAGACGTACTGTCTTTGCAGGGTCGGAGTATGTTGGGTAAGAACCCTCGCTTCGTCTAGAGCTCTCTTCACTTTTTCGCATTGCCTTTTCGATTGGCGGTTTATAAACACTTTTTTTGACTTTGGGCACTTTATTTTGCCCCTTTCTAATTTCTCCCCTGTGGAGTTTTTTCCCATTTTGGTTACTGTCCCTCTGTGGATGATTTCGCTGGGATGTTTAAGTCTTCAGTACGGTAAGACAAACTCGTAAACTTAAGATAACAAAAAAGTGCCTTCCAGATAATAATTAGAAGAAGCGGCCGCCTTACGGGGTTTCCGTATTTTTACCAAAACCAGTCTTACCTGCATACGGTGTTATTAATTTGTTATGATTTATTTTCCACGTACCATTGCTTGCATTTCATAATTACGTACCACTTGATAAGAAATTTGTTTCAAAAATATAGATACAAACTATGATACTACAAAAACTTCACATATATATAGTAGTTAAGGGAAAAGTGTCAACCGACCTATAATTCTTTATTCCATTTCGCCGTCTTTACCTTTCCCATTCCAAATGTACACCCCCTCCAAGCTACACAAAAGTATAATGAAGTAAAAATTTCGGGTTGTCAATGTTTAGCCAGTTAACAAGTTACTCCGTCGGAAGACCATGAACCGGTTACCCAGATCAATAACCGAATAGTCGTACATAAGTATCCCCTTTGGTGAGCCCCATGTAGTCCTGGCTTAGACCTCCTACGTCCAAAAAAAGATAGTTTTGTAATTGTGTTCAGGCTGGCTTGTTGGCGATGTTTTTGTTCTCTATTGTAAAGTTTGACAAAGAAATGCCGCGAGCACCACATGCATTTGCATTTGATGTGTTGATATAATCTGCAGGTACACACTTAAATGAGCAAACATGTATTAAAACGTTTGTCGATCAAGTTTTGTTCTAAAGAACAATATAACTGCATATGACTTCGAGCATATATAACTGTAATTGAATCCAACCTTACTGTATATTGTACCGACATTTGGTTTCCACTTACTGAGGTTACATTTAACTATTGCCTGCGTTTAGCTTGAAATACGCGAGTAAACTATCATACTAATTAATATAAACATATATGCATTTGGTGTAAATACGTTTTAATAAGAAAGTTTTCTAAACATTTAACGTATTGTCGTTGTTTATTATTTAATTACCAAACTGACCGGCTACTAGATCGGAAGATTGTTCAAGTAACCGATTACCAAAATGTGACCGGTTTGACAACCCTATAAAATTAAAATTAAGAATTCGTGTGAACACATACATAATATGAAGTACACAGTAGGGACGACTGCTGTACATTGTCAAGTCCTTTGTATTAGCGGGGGTGTTGTAAGTTGTCAAGACTTATAGTCCAGTACTTTGTATTAGTGGGGGGTGTTGTAAATTGTCAAGACATGTTGTCCAGTACTTTGTATAAGCGAGGGTGTTGTAAATTGTCAAAACATGTTGTCCAGTCCTTTGTATTAGCGGGGGTGTTGTAAGTTGTCAAGACTTATTGTCCAACCCTTTGTATAAAAGGAGGAACTGTTGTAAGTTGTCAATACGTGTGGTCTGATCCTTTTTATTAGAGTATCGTTGTCCAATCTTTGATATTAGAGGCGGTACTGTTGTAAGTTGTCAATATTTGGCAGTTTTTTATATGCCGCATGTCATATCTAGTTCATTATTATAGTCCCACAAAGATTAAAAAAATAGTGTTAATCAACCCCAAAAATACTTAAATTATCAAAAAATACCATCATGTTAACATGTATTTCAACAATCGGCAACATATGACATTTAAGTCAGTGACCTAATTCGGTGAAACAACAGTTCTAAGTTCATTTCTGAACCCAATGACAATTTTTAATAATACAGGTCAATTTCTTAAATGCAGGTTAGATTTACCTAATTAGATAAAACAACAGTTCTAGGTACATTTCTGAACCTAAAGGCAATTTTTAATAATGTAAGTAACAATTTTCAAAAGTAGGTCAAATTTACCTTATTAGGTGAATCAACATTTTTAAGTACATTTTTGATTTCCCTCTAATGGGGTCCATTTTCAACGGGAGAGTCAGTTTTCAACGGCTCCCCGGTTCCATTTTCAACGTTGAAAACTGACCCCGGTTCCATTTTCAACGGTGGTCCATTTTCAACGTTTCACCGGCACAGATGATAGGGTTCGGCTAGATAAAATTAATTTATTAAGATGATTAGGCGGACTTCCCAAAACAAAACACAATAAAGTAGGCTAAGGTCACAGGGCAGCCTGGAGGTGGTAGTCACACCCTCCTACTACTTCGGTGCCGTACCAGACATCTTGATGCGATGCGGCTAGCGACAAATCTAAATAAATTAAAAAGTCAATTACACTATAGACATATAATATTAAAATTTTGAATGAGTCATTGACTGCCATGATTGAAGGCATACACTACAGTCTTTTGTTCAGGGTACACGCATAGGGGTTTCATATATACTTATACCACTATAGGTAAGACATAAACAGTAATACATAAACAGTTTAACCCCAGATTGTCATACTTGCCAACTTTTAAAAATTTCCATGGGGGAGATTATGCATGGTCAGAATTAAGAGCATAAATAAAATGCATGTATATACTGTACATCCTAAGGAAATGACATCTTTTGAGCTGTTCTTTCAGATGGAATTTTAGCAAATTCACTTGTAGAAATTGCTCAATTTTAAGGTTAAAAATCGGGAGTCTCCCTCCTAAATAGGGAGAGTTGGCAAGTATGAAGCCATGTGATCAACGCGGATGCCGCTGTTTAAAAAACCCGTCTAAACAAGGAAACCAACGTTCATGACTGCATGCTATTTTGAACAACGTACCGTTTAATTAAAAAAAAAGAAAAAAAAAGAAACTCGACAAATACAAACTGGATAATTACCCAGCTGTACACGAACAGTATGCGACCTTAACACACTTCTTTGTTAAGCCTACTGTATGGCTTCTTCCCCTTTCTCATGCTTTGGTGGCTTCTCCCTCCGATTGCCACTTTCGGTTTGGCATCATTGTTTTGTTATATTTGGGTTGTGGACATAGCCCGGATGTCGTCACGTGACTTTGGTTGCTACGCCGGGGCGGGGTGTGGAAGGGTGATAGATATATATAAACAAAAGGCAGCGTCTACCAACAGAATCGCTACTGCATCAGTAAAGTTTGGCAGGCCTTACGGACGGCGATCGGAGGACATTTTCCACACACATAAGTATAACTTTTGTGATTTGTTTAGATAGCAATTGTGTGTAGGTGTATGGACAGACGAGGCTAGTACCTGTGGTTTAAACGTCACTACTTTTTTTTAATATACCCAAATATTTCATTATGAAAGACCTGTCTACCGCCAAACTACGAAGTGAAGTTAATTCATTTCGGACAAACGACGGTAGAATATTTCTGAAACTTCGTGACAATACAACCAAATATCTGATTAAAACACGTGAAGATCTTTATTCAAACATTCCATTCCTACGCCCATGATCCTAAGATCTGGATGAATCTTGTATTCAGTCATTCGATAATAATCAGACTCACCAAGTTATCTGACTATATCATTCTTGTTGTTGTGTTAACCTTTTGTTTAATTGATGGATTTCTTGTTTTCTTATCTATGACTACCTGTAAGATCATAACCATTAATATTATGATCATATACGTGTGGGTAATCTAAACAGATCGCAAATTCTATTCTCATAATTATGTAAGAACTAACGCATATAATAGAATAAAAACATGTTTATATGTATGCATTCCAAAATGTTATCCAGATATGTAGAATAATAATCATGTATGCATATATATAATCAACAATATAATCAACAATATAATCAACAATTCTATCCTTATCTATATGATCATGAACATGTAAAAATGTATATAATTAACATTGATATCCTGGTCATGGACATGTGTGTAATTTAACAATGTTATCCAGATCTGTTTATAACCAACAAGCAAATTCGTGGAATTTATATCCCCCACATGCAGGACATATTGAAGGTTAACATTATTGAGGTTATTTTTAAACATGTGAGTATCGTACATAATGTATAGCCCTATACCTCATTGATTATCCGTAAATATGCACAAATCACATTGGTTGGTAAACTTAGCATGAGTCGGATGTGCATACGAAATTTGGTTGAAACATCTGAACAATATCTACAGCATTTATCACACGAAAACCAAAGAGTGCCCGAGATGGGTGGAAAGACAGAGGAACACAAACATTGTTATCAAGTTTGAAGGAGTTTGGCTAATGTTTGCTAGAGTTAGAAAGCGGAAACTGCAAATAATGTAGTTTTTCGTTAATCAAGGGGCCATTACTCTGCCAAATGGAGTCCGATTAAAGTGGTTGTCAAACTTGGCCGAGCCCTTCACGCAATGAACCCTGTTACTAAGTTTGAGGACAATCGGATAATACTTACGAGATTTAATAAACAGAAAGGACAGATAATGACATTTTTCATTATTCAAGAGGCCATTACTCTGCCAAATAGGGTCCACTAAACTTGGCCGAGCCCTTAAGGCATTTAACCCTGTGACCAAGTTTGAAGAAAATCGGTTAACATTTGTTGTAGTTATTGCACAGAAACGAAGCGCGACAGATAATGACGTTTTTCGTTATTCAAGGGGCCATAACTCCGGCAAATGGGGTCCGCTGAAAATGGTCATCAAATTTGGCCGAGCCCTTAAGACATTTAACCCTGTGACCAAGTTTGAAGACAATTTGTTAACATTTGTTGTAGTTATTGCACGGAAACGAAGCGCGGCAGTTAAAGGCGTTTTTCGTTATTCAAGGGGCCATACCTCCGCCAAATTGGGTCCGCTGAAAGTGTTCATCGAACTTGGCCGAGCCCTTAAGGCATTTAACCCTGTGACTAACGTTGAAGAAAATCGGTTAACATTTGTTGTAATATTTGTAGGTATTGCACGAAAACAACTAGCCAGGTCGGTAAGATCATAGACATGTATACATGTATAATTATAATGTGTATGGCCAGTAAGATCCTGATCTGTGAGATCATTGATATTTATACATGTATATGATCAGTAAGATCCTGATATGTGAAGTCATAGACATTTAAACATGTATATAACAAGTAAGATCCTGATCCTAAAGATCATGGATATGTGTACATGAATATAATCAATAATGGTATCCTGTAAGATAATAAAAAAGTGTACAAGAATATAATCAGTAAGATCCTGATCTGTGAGATCATAGATATTTATGAATGAATATAATCAGTAAGATACTCATCTGTGAAATTATAGACATTTATACATATATATAATCAGCAAGATCCTGAAAATTTTGCCTGTGTTTTTGATATACTTAGATATGTTTATCTCAAGTTTAACAAAAGAAATGTTTCTTGTTTCAAACAGATGTATTGTACCTAGGACATGTAGAGTCAAACAAAGGTTTAAGCTGTGATTCATATAAATAAGCTGCAGTGAAAGATTGGTCAGTACCTACAAATGTCACAGAAGTTCGTAGTTTTCTGGGGTTAGCATGCTATTATAGGAAACTTATTCCGAACTTTGCATTTGTGGCCTACCCATTGACAAAGCTTACCAATAAAAACACTTAATTTCAGTGGTGTCAAAGTAGTAACCAAGGTTTTGAGACATTAAAACATTTATTGACAACTGTACCAATATTGACATATCCCAAGAGAATGGGAATAGGGACATTTGACTTCATACAGATGCAAGGGCTACAGGGATAGGCGCTGTACTATCACAAGTACATGATGGGGAAGATAGAGTTACAGCTTATACAAGTAAAACTATTAGCAAGACTGAACAAAGGTATTGTACTACCTATACAGAACTACTAGCTGTAGTTAAATTTGTAAAAATGTTCAAACCCTATCTATTGGGGAGAAAGGTCATAGTGAGAACTGACCATAGTTCCTTTACCTGGTTTATGTACTTTAAAGATCCAGAAGGGATGGTAGCCAGGTCGATAGTTTCTTGTTTATAGATAGATAGATATGATATAGTTGGTACATAGAAAAGGTAGTCTACATGGGGATGCAGATGGGTTGTCCAGACAAAGATACAGTCGCTGTAAGAGGATAAGGTGTCCTGATTGTAGCAGCGAAGACCATAAACATGTAGTTCCATTTAAATAGGCAATCCTAACCATCTAGTTCCCAGTTAATCTGGCAGACCCTAACCCTGTAGTTCCATTTAATTTGGCAGAATCTAGACCTGTAGTTCCAGTTAATTTGGCAGAATCTAGACCTGTAGTTCCAGTTAATCTGGCAGAACCTAGACATGTAGTGTCAGTTAGCCAGGAAGAAGCTAAACTGGCAGTTCCAGTTAATCTGGAAGAACTTAAACCTATAGTTAAAGTTAGTCAAGGAGAACCTTATTCGGTAGTTCTAGAAACTCAAAATGACAAACCTGTACAACCAGTTAATCTGGAAATAAAAGGAACTGTTTCCTCAGTTGATCTGGAAGATGATTCCATCCAACAGAATAATGTACCTCTGGTTGTTCAAAACATGGAAAATTTAGGGGAATGGGTTACTTGGGGCAGTAAATAAATCAAGAAAATGCAGGATAGAGATCCTGATATGAGGCCTTTGATAAAGCTCAAACAGAAATGTAAACGAAAACCTTCCCAGGATGATATTTCTGTATTGTCTTGAGAATCCAAGGTATTAATTAATTTATGGGACTCGTTGTATCTTATAGAAGATGTGTTGTACATAGAGTGGGTATAAGAATGTACCAAAAATAGAAAGAACGTACTAGTATCCCCAGAAGAGGTCAGAAGGAATATTTCAAATGGTTTACATAATACACGTACATCATTATTGAAACTGCCAGAGGGAGACTTCAAATTAATGGTCAAAATGTAAAACTCAGAAAAGACAAAAACCTAGTGGCCATTTGTTTAATCTAAAGGAAAAGGTTAGCATTCCTCAAGAGACTGAGGTTTTGGCAGAAGGCAGGTTAAGTTAAAAATGGGATGACGGGTTAGAGGGTATTATAGAACCTACAAATAAAATCATAAAAAGAGCAGGATTACTTGTACCCAAATGTTTAGTAAAATCATCTGATAACAAGATCATTATGTCAGTGTTGAATACCTCTCAAAGACCAGTTAAGGTACTACATTGGCAGATATTCAGCCTTGAGATAGGTTAAGAGCCTTGGCGTTGAAACAAAAAAGTACTTGTGATAAAATTGACCAAGACCCTGTTATACCTGACCATCTAAAGCCATTACTAGAGAGGTTATCAGAGAAGCTAATAATAAAGCAATACCACAATAGATATATTTTCTGTATTACTCTTGTCAAACCTTAATAAAAACCAGTCAAATAATAACAGGAATTTGGAAAGTGAAATAAGACAAGAAAACCCAAGGGGTTACAGAGAATTTACACTACACAGGGCTCAAGAGGTTTTGGTAAAAGGCGGATTAAGTGAAAAATGGGATGACGGGTATTATAGAACCTACAAATAAATTTCTAAAAAGAGCAGGATTACTCGGTTGTGTTTTAAATACCGTATGTATGGAACATTATGATGCAGATGAGTAACGGCAGGCAATACAGATTGTTAATCTATTGACGTATTGCTATGTTGTTAAAGATATATAGAGAGACTATGTGTTAATGAATCTGTAAATAATATGGTGTGACTTTTATGAATAATTACTGCACAACAGCTCAATATCTCAACAGATTAACTATATTAGGTATTGCCTGAAGTTAATTCATATAGTGTACATGTTCTTTCTTAATGAATTTCTTGACAATAGAGCAATACCACAATATATATACTTTCTGTATTACTCTTGTCAAATCTGAACTCTTTTACTAATATTATGTAACTCTATATAAACTTCAAAACCCCCTTTCATTTAGTTAGGGTGAAAACTTATTTTGCCGCCGGATTAACCTTCCCCGCCTTGTCTTTACAGGACTATATATTATACTAGTTTGGTCATTAATAAACAAATGTGAATTTTCATCTTCAAGACTACTGTTTTCACTGTCAGAGTACTCAGATTTGCTATCTAGTACTCTTTCTCAGATTCACTATCTGATACCACTGCTAACCAGTTTGTTGGAGTTACCTCCCCTTCATATGGTTAAAGGTGGTCTACATGATCTTTAATGGGATTCTTACCCTCATTTTCTTGTATTTGGTAAGTTATGTCATTGTATTTTGACAGTACAACATATGGACCTCTCCAACCCAACCCTACATTTTGCATTGCTGATGGTGGATACCACCTCCACATCCAATGACCTTTTTCAAAAGTTCTTGACACCAATTTCTTTTCATAATACATTTTTCTGGTGTTGGAAACTTGTGGCTAATTGCTTGTTTACAAATTCAAACACATTCTGAATGGCATCCTTTACCCATTCTACATCTATGGGACATAATTCCTTTTTTCGAGTCTGGCGAAGGACCCACTATTAGATCATGGGACATGGTTACCTCCCTTCCAAACATCAACAAATTTGGAGAACACTTGGTACTCTCATGTATTGATGCTCTATAGGCCATACATTTACAAACAATGACAAAATTTGCTGTATAGTCCTATTAAATCTCTCTTTCATACCTCCAGACTGTGGCTTGTATGGAGTAGTACGTGTTTTCCCTATTACAAGTTTTTCACACAATAAAGCTATCAACTTCGATTCGTGCTCAGGACCTTGATCTGTACGCATAAACCTTGGGGTGCCAAACCTACATATGAACTGTGTGAGTAAAGTATCAGCTACTATTTCTGCTGTATGATCTTGGAGGGCATTTTGTGAAATAATCTACAAACACGATTATGTACTCATTTTTGTTATAACTTATAGTAGTAGACCAAATATAGCAATGGCTATCCTCTCTAATGGTAACCCTACATCCACATGATGCATTGCTGCCCTTCCCTGGCAAGGACCAGGTTTAAGACATTACAGAAATATCTTCTTGGGAAGGTTTTCATTTACGTTCCAGTTTGAGCTTCATCAAAGGCCTAATATCAGGATCTCTATCCTGCATTTCCTTGATTTATTTACTGCCCCAAGTAACCAATTACCCTACATTTCGAATGTTTTGAACAACCAGAGGTACATTATTCTGTAGGGTGGAATCATCTTCAAGATCAACTGAGTATACAGTTCCTTTTATTACCAGATTAACTGATTGTACAGGTTTGTCATTTTGAGTTTCTAGAATTACAGAATTAGGTTTTCTTTGACTATAGGTTTACGTTTTTCCAAATTAACTGTAATTGCAAGTTAAGCTTCTTCCTGGCTAACTGGAACTACAGGTCTAGAGTCTGCCAGAGTATTTGGAACTATAGGTCTAGATTCTGTCTGATTAAATGGAACTACAGGGTTAGGGTCTGTCAGATTAACTGGGAACTACATGTTTATGGTCTTCGCTGCTACAACCAGGACACCGTATCCTCTCAGAAAGACTGTATCTTTGTCCGGACAACCAATCCGCATTCCCATGTAGACTACCTTTTATATGTACTATGTATCTTAAGAAGCTATCCACCTGGCTACCAACCCTTTTGGTTCTTTAAAGTTCTTTAACCAGGTAAGGGAACTATGGTCAGTTCTCACTATTAGCTGATAGTGTTTGAACATTTAAACAGTTTAACCACAGCTAGTAGTTCTGTATAGGTAGTACAATACCTTTGTTCAGTCTTACTCATGGTTTAACTAGTATAGGCAATAACTCATCTTCCCCCTCATGTATTTGTGATAGTACAGCGCCTATCCATGTAGCACTTGCATCTGTATGAAGTCAAATGTCCATGTCCTCGTGGGTTATGAGAATGATAGTACTTGGAACCCTCTGAAATTTAGTGGTTTTTTTTTGGTAAGCTTTGTCAATGGGTAGGCCACAGATGCAAAGTTCGGAATAAATTTCCGATAATAGGATGTTAACCCCAGAAAACTACAACCATCTGTGACATTTGTAGGTACTGACCAATCTTTCACTGCAGATATTTTATTTGAATCACAGCTTAAACCTTTGTTTGACACTACCTGTCCTAGTTTTTAGTTCCTATTTTTGTTTGAAACAAGAAACTATTTTTTTTGTTAAGTCTTTGAATACACAGGCAAGAATTTCTAGTTTTGACTCAAATGTAGTACCAAAAACTATAATATCATCTAAATACACAGGAAAACGCTCAAATTTCATTCCAGCCATTGCTGCTGACATGAGCCTAGAAAATATACTACAACTATTGGAAAGACCAAATGGCATTTTGTTAAATTGAAATAAACCCCGATGAGTGGCAAAAGCTATATTCACTTTGTCTGCCTCATCCTTTTATACTTGCCAATATCCTCTAGCTATTCTGAGGTACATAACCACTGGGACCCCGACAACGCGTCAAATGAGTCATCAGCTCTGGGTTAGGGATATGCATTCCTAATAGTTATGTTGTTTAACTGTCTATAGTCTACACAGAACCTCACACACACACAATTTTTTAAAGCCTAGAGTTATTGGGGCGGCATGGGCACTATGACTTTGTTCTATGATATTATTCCAACATTTTGTCTATTTCCTTTGCTGCGAATTCCCTTTGAGCTACTGGTAACGTACGAGGAGGTATTTTAATTGGTCGGTCCGAGGTGGTCTTAATTACATGTTTGACCATATCAGTTTGTCCTAATTACCGATCAGGTCCCACACATATTTGTGATCACTTTGCTAACACATTTTCTAATTTCACTTAAATACAAGAAAATACGCATTAATGTTTATGTAGACCACCTCGAACCATATGAAGGGGAGGTAACTCCAACAAACTGGTTAGCAGAGGTATCAGATAGTGAATCTGATGGGTAGTGAGATAGTGAAAACAGCAGTCGTGAAGATAAAGGTTCACATTCGTTTATTAAATAACAAACTAGAATAATAAATAGTCCTGTAAAGACAAGGCGGGTAAGGTTATTCCGCACTCCAAATAAGTTTTCACCCTAAATAAAAGAAAGAGGGGAGGTTTGAAGTTTATATAGAGTTACATAATATTAGTAAAACAGTTCAGATTTGACAAGAGTAATACAGAAAGTATATATATTGTGGTATTGCTCTGTTGTCAGGAAATTTATGAAGAAAGTACATGTATACTACATTGTATGAATAAACTTCAGGCAATACAGATAGTTAATCTGTCGAGGTATTGCGTTGTTGTGTAGTAATTGTTCATAAACGTAACAACACCATATTATCTACATATACACTATCTGTATTGCCTGTCGTTACTCATCTGCATCATAGATTACATACATACGGTATTTAAAACACAACAGAGTGATCCTGCTCTTTTTCGGATTTTATTTGTAGGTTATATAATACCCTCTGATCCGTCATCCCTTTTTTCATTTAAACTGCCTTCTACCAAAACCCCAGTCACTTGAGCCCAGACTGATTTAAATTCTCAGTGACCACTTGGTTTTCTTGTCTTGTTTTACTTCCCCGATTCCTGTAATCATTTGACCGTTTCCTTTCTTTGTAATCTCTAGCAATGTGATCTTGTCACTGAACCTGTTGTAACTACTTTTTTGGAAGAGTTATCTCCCCTTCTACTACTTTTTGCCTGTTTCTCTAATGCTTCAGACATCTTTTTCAACATTTCCTTGTTTGTTCTAGGTAGTTTATGAAAATTTCCTGATAACTGATCAAGAGCCTGTAACATTTGAGACTGTTCTGACTTATGTTCTGTATCATAACTAACTGCTCTAACCATAAGCCATTTTCTGTCCTTGTACCTTTAGGGAAATTTGACTTTCTATCTGCTAATGACCCCTCAAATGCCTCAAATTCAACTGCTAAAGGCATTGCTGCCTCTAAAGATTTGGTATGTACAAACAAGACATGTTTCTTCAGCTCAGGTTCCCCTAACCCTAGTACATATTGATCAAGAATCAAACTTTCTAGGGCATGTGTGGGGAGAACAGGGTAGGCATGACAGGCTAATCTCTTTAGGGCATACCCATAGTCTATTATGCTTTCCTGTTTCTGTTTCCTTCGGGTTCTAAACTCCCACCTATATGCTGATCTCCTTTCTTAAGGACTGAATCTTTGAACCGATATTGATTTCAACACACTATAGGAGTTAATTTGTTCTTGTGACAGGTCCTCCAATAACCTTTGTGCAACACTTCTCAAACTCATTACACTCTCTGTCCATCTATTCCATAGTGCTACTTGTAACAAAGTGTTTTTCGTAATCTTGCCTCTCTACTGATTTTCCCATCAACATTTTGCATGTTACTTTTTCCTTTCTAAATCGCCTGAACTGGTTTTGAACTGACATTCTCTAGCTACTTGGTTATGCAAAGATCTATTGTCGGGTGAGGACAAAATCGGGAATGCACTCAGACGTGAAGATGTATTTGATATTTTTTGTATATATTAGGCTATATCTACCTCAACACATCATGCATTTTTATTCGGAGAGCCTAGGAAAGATAATTTTATACCCGTTACAATGATATAAGTTATTTTTAACAGTATTTGATATTGGAGTTGAGAGTGGTGGCCGGAATGAACCACTATGAAATTAAAATGGCAATATTTTCAATTGTTTTCGTTCTAACAAATACTTATAACTCGAAAAATACTGAACCGGTTTTTGTTCGCAGACCACTCTGGTCAAGAGAACTTTACACTCTTCACGATGATATCAACTGTTTGAACACATCTTATGTATTCATCACATGAATGAATCGAAGTCGTGTGAAAAATGATGAAAAAAATCAAACTTTCTCGTACATTTCTGTCTTTCTCGACCTATAATTCGTCAATTACTAAACTGATTTTTGTTTGGTGACCGCTCCAAACAGGATAAGTGTAACCCATATAACATTGTACCCCATGTGTACTACAGTAGATTCACTGCACTAACACATCATCTATCACGTGCCTAACATTGTCATTCTTACATAATTCAGTACATGTCAGTATGTATGTGCGTGCGTATGATTGGTTGAATGGGGTGAGTAATATGAACGGAATGCACGTCCCAACGTCCCAACCCAACTCTCTCCAGTCATTCCTCTCCAGGACTCATAGGAGTCTGCATCCATCAAGATCAGCCCTGGTAAGTCTGTCTGTAATGTTCACATTGTCATTGTACATTTGTAAGTTACCGTCTTGTATACTCGCATCTTTGTATTCCTGTCGATGTATGTAGGTTCAGGTCAATGGGTTATCAAATGTATTTATTGTATTTGTTTGTGAATTTAACAGGTTTTTCTTTCGGGAATAAATGCAATATCAAACTACCAAGCCTGACTTATTATAATTTGAAGACACCAGTGCTACAAATGGCGCCCACATAAATGAAACCAGGGCCAGCCCAACCTGTGTGCATCGTTTAATCCGGTATTCTTCCCTACCAGGAAAGGTAAAGGTCAAACAGGCGACTTCCGTTTTGCTGGGAAACCAGAAAAAAACACGGAGGAGAAACCTACAGGGAAAAATGACGGCGGGGATGAGTTGATCGACCTGACCAGGGAAAGATCCGGCAGCTCTATCCTAATGGTGCTCCAGGAGGAAGAGAGGACGTTCCAGACGGTGCTAGTGGCGAGGGACACGGGCGTGAACGCCAGTCGACCGACCTGAGTAGGCCAACCGAACTCGTATTTGATATCGTCTAAGTGTGCTGTATTTTGTGTGTGGAAATTATGCCGAAACCAGTTTGGACACTGCCAAAATATAATTTCTATGTATTGAAAATTTGAATTTATTGTTAATATTTTGATTGAGCAACTTCAGCAGTTAGTACGTTATGTTTATTGTTTAATATTTATTCGTAATTTTTGTCTTACCAGGGATCATCAATCCTCATTGCTGCATTCATCATCATCATCGTCATAATCATCACCATCACCATAATTACCATGATTCACACAACCTTCCCGTATCCCTTATCCCTTCATGAGTGTCTCCCAAACACATGAATGCAATATAAGTTAAAATAATTTGCTCTTTTATAACCTAGTACACATGTGTTTAGTCATAAATATTTCTAAATGAATGAAAGTAAGTTCACCAAATATATTGAAAAGCCTGTTACCCCACCCCATTTATTGAATAAACATCCCATTTTTTTGACCAGTAGTAAAGGCTATTTTTTGAAAAGAAATGAAGATATCATCAAAAATGTAGAGCATAATCTGGAATTTCAGTGAAGGACAGGGGGCACTTTTGTTCAGGCACTGCATTGGCTCCAATGTTATTCACCTGAGCGAGTTCGCAGATATAAACATATTGTCCTATATGTTTGGTTAGGAACCTGCGATCTTACCACCAAAGCAGGAAGATACATTAATTTAACACATACCTCAGACTTAGAGTGTGAGGGGTATGTCAGGAGCAGTATAGACTCCATTGTTGTTGTTTTTTTACAGAATTTTCCAATTGTCAAACTTTCATTCCTGGAGATTCCTCCATATAGTATAGGGACATGGAACAGATACAAAGGACATAAACGCCCTGAGCTGTTTACGGAACAGGATGAAATATTAGTTGGTCGGATAGACTTCTTAAACTCCTACATCCGTCAGGTTAACGAGAAAGTAGGGGTCACCTCCTGAAGGTTTCACCTCGACGTATTGAGGTACTCAAGTCGTCGGCGCAATCGTACCGTCGCCTACGATCTTTTTCAGGACGGAATCCATCCCTCCGAGTTTTTAGATCGGTATTTGATGAAACGTCTGACGGAGAAGATTTTCTCCGATTGTATTTGATCTATCTATTTCAAGTATTTATTTCCTGTCCGATTAAAAATGGCTGACAAAAAGGCTCTATCCTCAGAGGAAGAAGAATCTTAGGATAAATTACCCCCTCCTTTGAAGGACACCAGGGCAATAAGCAAGTTAGAGATTTATCCTGATGACCTAAATAAAGAGGGCGGGGAAGTCCACGGTATGAGTTAGGAAGAGCTGATCAGATCCCTAAAGGCTATGAGGAACTATATTGTTATCATTAAGACACGGGATAGCTCTCGCACTCCCCCCGCTGTTGCTCTTAAACCTAGGGTGAGTTTACTCTCACCAGTGGAGGAGGATGCCTATACAAGAGCGAGAACTAGTTCAATCGCGACAGGCAATCGTAGTTTCTTAGAGGCCAGTTTTTACTCAAAGCCTCAACAAACCCCTAAACCACCTCCGTTTTCTGGTGTGTTTTCTGTACTCTGATTGGAGATATGAAATCCGGTGTCTCATGTCAGACTAACAGAATAACGGTCTCTGTTGTAGGCCAACCAGAGACTGATGAACAATCAAATGGCCAAGCGGATGTGTTGGATAGGCTATTAGGTGTTCCAAATGAAGGAATAGTCTGCATTCAAGGTCAAAAAGTCAAAGGTATTATAGACAATGAGTCACAGGTATCCAATAAAGTCATTCTATGACAGGTTAGAAAATAAACCAGAGATAAATGATCTGAGTTTATGAGGTCTTGATATCACTGTGGCAAATGGGTCTGGTCTGAATTATTTACGACTGTGATGTCCAAATACCTTTTATGCAAGAAACAAACTTCAGTATAATAGCGTTAGTTGTGTCTGATACGATTACAACAAAAAGTGCCCTGTTTTATTGGGTACAAATGTTATTAGGCTTGTGAAAGACTCATCAGAGGAGTTAGAAATGTCAACCATGTGGAACACTGCTGTAGAAAGCGTAACATGCACGTACGGTGTGCGGTCCATTAACCGTAAACCCTTCAAGGTTCCTCCTTACGAGTCTGCAGTAGTTAACGGTATGGTCAGAGGATTAGATCCCAATATCGACAACATTGTAACAGAAAACAACTTTGACTATTCGAACCTAAAGTATACAGTTTGCCCAGGGGTTCTCAAACTTAAAAATCAAGTGCCAAGCGTTAAGATCCAGATTAAAATCTGTAATGTTACGGCTAAGCCTATCACTATATCACCGAGATCATTGCTTTGCTCAGTAAATCAGGAACATGTCGTTGACAATTTGGTTTCAAACCTGCCAGCTACTGAGGCAACGAAATCAGTTACTTCAGAACTTGGAATACAGATAAATACTGAGAACCTTAGTGATAAGCAACTACTAAGGGTGCGTCATGTGCTAGGGAATTGGAAACATGCGTTCCACCAGCGCATTTGATATAGGATGCACGGACCTCGTGAAGCACTCAGTTGAGCTTTTAGAAGACCGTCCTTTTAAACAGCCGTATCGTAAGATACCACCCGGTATGTACGAGGAGGTTCGTCAGCACATAAAGGAAATGTTAGAAGCTGGTGTGATAAGAGAATCAAACAGCCCTTTTTCATCGAACGTTGTGCTGGTTCAAAAAAGGGACGGTTCATTACGATTCTGCATAGATTATCGAATGCTTAATAAGCGAACCCGTAAAGATGCGTATATGTTGCCACGTTTCGATGACACAGTAGACACATTGATTGGGTCAAAATACTTTTCCAAGTTGGACCTTTGATCAGGATACTGGCAGATCGAGACGGACGATTCAGACAAAGAAAAAACGGCCTTTTCTGTTGGTAACCTAGGTTTCTGGGAGAATTACAGAATGGGGTTTGGTCTTTGTAATGCTGGTGCTACTTTTCAGAGAATTATGGAAAAGTGTATGGGTGACATGCATCTGAGAGAATGTCTCATTTTCCTTGATGATATCCTTATCTTCTCTCGTACTTTTGACGAGCACCTGACTAGATTGGAATCAGTTTTTGCCAGGCTAAGCCAACACGGCCTGAAATTAAAACCTTCCAAAAGAAATCTGGGACAAATTTAGGGCATGTCGTATCTGAAGACGGTATAACTACGGACCCTAAAAAGGTGTCCGCCGTCAAAGATTGGCCACGACCACAGGATGTCAGTTTCTAGGATTCAGTGGGTACTACAGGCCTTTTATCAAAGATTACGCTGCAATAGCACAACCCCTGAATCAACTCTTGCAAGGTCATGATCTGCATAAGAAATCTAATGTCAAACCGAAGGTTAAATCTAAGAAAAACCTAAGGCAAAGGCTGAATGGGTCTGGGAAGAGTTCCAGCAGGTCGCCTTTCAGACGTTGAAGGAGAGACTGATGAATCCCCCAGTTATGGCATATGCTGAATTCACTAAGCCATTCATCATCCATACTGATGCCAGCGGCCTAGGACTAGGCGCTGTGCTTTATCAGAAACATGACGATGGCGAGAAAGTGATCGCGTATGCTAGTCGTGGGCTACGACCAAGTAAGCGGGATTATCCGGCACATAAGATGGAATTCCTTGCACTTATGTGGACAAATTTCATGACTACCTCTATGATAATGCGTTTGAAGTTGTGAACAATTCTCTTACTTTAGTGCTTGGAAAAGCTAAGCTGTATGCCACCGGCCACAGGCTGGTTGCTGCTTTTGCAATCTATGATTTCACCCTGTCGTATCGTGCTGGGAAAAATAACGCTAACGCGGACAGTCTCTCACGCATAGCTCAGGTTAATACTGACATTGTCGAGGCTATATGACAATCAGCAGTCATTGTCGCTCCACTAGCGGAAAGTGTGTCTGACGATTATGTGCCTTATCTGGTCAGTGAGAGCGCGGAGTCAACAGATAAACTTGCGACTATTGACTGGGTAAAACAGCAGCGTCAGGACTCAGATATTGCGCGGGTTTCACACCTGGAGAATACCGGTTTTAATCCCAGGGGGAAACGGCTCAAGGATGAAACTCAATATGTCCAGAAAATGCTCAGAACTTGGACTACCTTGAGTTTACACGACGGTATCCTGTTTAGAACCGCTTCTCTTGACGGTCAGAAAATCAAACAGCTTGTCCTACCAAAGCAGTACCATTCCCTCGCCCTGAAGGGTATCCACGATGAGGTTGGCCACCAGGGAAAGGAGAAAGCACTTTGGTTGGCTAGGCAGCGTTTCTACTGACGAGGTAAAGAGAAAGATGTAAACGAAAAGGTTGAGACCTGCGGTCGCTGCATAAGAAGGAAATCTCCTATCAAACCTACCGCTGGTTAAGTACCCATACAGACGACTAGACCGATAGAGTTGGTGTGTATCGACTTTCTCGTTCTAGAACGGTCGTCTTTACCAGGTATGCCCAAGCTGTGCCTTGTAAGAGTCAAAAGGCGTACACTACAGCCGAAGCTCTCTATGAGAAATTTATGGTGTATTACAGCTTTCCTGAAAGACCATATAGTGATAAGGGCCGTAACTTTGAGAGTGGTGTCATTACACAACTCTGTACGGTGGCCGTGGTTAAGAAATCTAGAACCACTCCATATCATACGATGAGAAAGGGTCAGCGAAAAGATTCAATAAAACACTCATTGGCATGTTAGCCATACTTGATGATCCCAAGAAAAAGGATTGGAAATCTTATGTAGCACCAATGGTCAAGGCCTATAATAAACCAGGAGTGATGCCACGGGGAACTCTCACCATTTCCTCATGTTTGGATGGCACCCCCGGTTGTCAGTGGACGCATTCTTGGGTACTGACCAAGGACAGCAGGGTACAATAGATCCTCCTCCTATGTCAGTAAACTTCAGACTAGGATGGAAGTGGCGTATAAGGCAGCTCGAAATGAAGCTAAAACGAAATCCGAACAGAACAAAACCCGGTATGACCGGAAGGTTCGGGATTCCAACCTTGTAAGAAAGGTAGGGTCAATGGTAAAAACAAATTGGCTGATAAGTAGGAACAGGAACCCTGTGTGGTGAATTAACATACCCAACAGTGATATTCCTGTGTATGAAGTTGCACATGATGGCACAAGGAGACGAAAACGTACCCTGCATAGAAACATGTTGCTTCCCTTCCACTCCATTCCGGTGGAGGTTCCCCCTACAACGTCTGACCGCAAGGACAGACGTGAGAAACGGACAGTTTGTGTCGATCAGATATACTCTGAAACCTTAACTTCATCTTCAGACTCCAACATGGAGACCGAGTTACCACCCCTTTATAACCTGAGGCGTTCCACGCGACGCAGGACTAAAAGAATAACCCCTGTACATGAGACACCATTAACTCGATATGAACCGATGACCATTATCACTGAGAGTGAGCTGGGTCAAAGTTCTGACTTAGTTGAATTACTGGGGTCTATAGGTGACTCCAGTGTGCATGAGCCTGAGTCAGGGCTTCATAATTCTATGCGAGAGATGGAGTCTGTGCTAAGCCTTGATTTTAGCTCACCTATCTCTCATCAGACGGATCCAGGTAGTCATGAGGTTCAAGAAAAGTACGTAAACCACCTGATCTGTATAGGCAATGGGATTTTCTCCTGCAAAGTCATTCAAAAGTCTGATGTAAACCTGTCAAAAAGTGGTATCGACACCGAACACAAGGTTTTTAAATCCATATCCATAAATCCAGGGCAGAAGATCTATTCAGAGGTCGTTTCTGATAAACCCAAGAACTCGACTAAGCCGGTATTCGTTAAAGAGTCCGACATATTTGGTCTGAATACTCCGCCGAGAGAGCAGTGGCTCAACCATGTTGAATTATACAAAGCGATATCACGATCCATTCCAGGAGAGACAATAGTTGGTATCCAACGTGTACGTGGTCTGTGGAGAATCTACACCTACTGTGAAAAGAGTAGAGACGCTCTCCTCACTTCAGGGATACATCTTCGAGCAAAAACTATCCCGATATACAACTCTAACCCTTCACGGCCGTCGTTATATTCTCAAAGAAGGGATACGGTGATGACGGTCAGGGTGAAGAATATAACGCTATCCGCTGACGATGGCCAGAATCGAAGGATCTTCACAATCAGAGACAGGTGACCGAATAGCTGTGGTAAACAAATAATCACAGCCATTCGAAACATCTATGGAAATCGGAAGATACAGAACAGTCGTGCTCCACAACGGTCAGATCAACAGGAAGCTCAAGTACAACAACTGCTTTGAGGAAAGGCACTTAGGCAAGAACTGTCCGAACGAAATAAAATGTAGAGAATGTGGCAGACCTGGCCATAAAGCAGCAGACTGTGTAGGGGAAGACGTTTCTGATGAAGACGTTTCAAGCTGCAGAACTGACTCAGGAGACGAAGAGGAGACAAAAGAAGACGAAGAGGTGTATGAGGAAGCAGAGACAAGTAAGGATGGTGCTGGTACAAAACAGACCAGGTTTCAGCAAAACACCGCAAGGACAGACGTGAGAAACGGACAGTTTGTGTCGATCAGATATACTCTGAAACCTTATCTTCATCTTCAGACTCCAACATGGAGACCGAGTTACCACCCCTTTATAACCTGAGGCGTTCCACGCGACGCAGGACTAAAAGAATAACCCCTGTACATTCAGTGAAACCCCAGCCCCAACTTCCAAACATCCCCATCCTCGAACCTCCGAAAAAGAACACACTCAAAAAGGAAAGAAAGACAAGAAGAAGGATAAACAGATTACAAACCAGAAATCCACGCTAGACAATTTAATAACCGTATCTACCCCATCCAGAAAATCTAGCAATTTAGCCCCAGCTCTGCGGTCTCCACCAACTTCAGCTGAAGAGCTAGAGTCAGGATCAAAGGCAAAAAAGAATCAAAGAGACAAGTCAGTATGAACTCAAAAAACAACTATATACTTGTGGATCATTATAGACAGTATGTTAAGTACTCACTATTGTTGATTTATATGTATATATATGTCTATGGACTAATGAAAAAAATAATGATTTCAACTTATTGCATGGCTTCCTTCACACACTTTATCACGCTGTGCATTTGGTTTAACAGTAATGATAAGTTTGTAAAGGATGATTATGTGAAGCAGAGTAATTATAAGAATTACTGGCGACACAATAGAAGACATTTACGGTATGTTGATAAAGGAAAATATAGTCAAGCTTTTGATTATGATACTTTATTAAATTATCAATATAAATCTGAAAATATATACATGTAGAATACAACATTTATTGAAAACATCATAACATTAGTAAAAATAGAGAATATGTAAGACATCCGAATACTTTTGACATATATATTAACACTATAAATATATATATATATATTGCTTAAGAAGTTTGATAAGCTAAAAATAAGTAATATTATGCAAGCCTATGAGAATGTATATTAGCACACATATATATAATATATATATATATTATCTATGCTTGGTAAGAAAATATATGAATATATAACATAATATACATGAACAAACTTTATACAAACAAAAAAGTGGACAATGTTTATACAAGTGGAATGAGAATTATGGAACAGATACTGAATAGAATCATATGTTCATGCATGTTAACAAGAGGTGTATATACTTACAGTGTGCTTGTGCATGGGTGCAGTATACATATGCATGTATGTGGGGTACATGTGTGCATGTGTAACATACATGTGAGTATGTGTGGGCTACGAATGCATATGTGTAAGGTATATTTTGCATTTGTGCATGCTAAGGATGATGTGCATATATGCTATATACAAATTGCATCAAACATAAGAAATACATGTCTGACAAAATGCACTGCATAACCTTGAACACTCAAGGTCTCCGAGATAAACTAAAAAGAAAAAAGTTCTATCAATGGGTCAAACAACAAAAGGCAAATATAATATGCATACAAGAGACACATTTTACAGAAAAAGAAATCCCATACATCAACACAGAATGGCATGGAGTATTTATAAACAGCAATGGCTCCAGTCAGAGCAGAAGGGTATCGATATTAATAAAAGATAACTTGAAGTATGAACAAATAAATACATGGTCCGATGATGATGGCAGATGCATAATGACAAACCTAAAGCTAAATGAAAACACTTTTACAATAGTTAACATTTATGCCCCAAATGACAAACACCAAAGAAACACTTTCTATAAGAGAATCAAAACCAAAGTAGAAGATTTTAAAAGTGAAATTACAAAAATAGAGAATGTAAATAAAGAATTACATGAACTATCTTATAATGAAAAACAAAGATACAATAAATGATTTAGAAACTAAATTAGAAAACTTATATAATAGAAAAGCATATGGCGCACAAATCCGATCTAGAATAAAATGGCTAGAAGAAGATGAAAAAAAATAATTCCTTTCATTAGAAAAAAAAACGTCTTTCACAAAAATCAATAACAAAAATAAAAGATGAAACTATACTCACAAAACAAAATAATATTCTGAAAAGACTGACACAATTTTATGAGAAACTATATACCACAAATAATATAGACTCAACAAAGTTAAATAACTACATTGAAAATACACCATTTGATAAAATATTGAAAAAAGATGAAAGCAAAACCTGTGATGGACCTATTACAGCTGAAGAAATAAAAAAAAATGCAATAAACAATATGAAACTGAATAAATCGCCAGGACTAGATGGATTAACGGTAGAATTCTACATAGAGTTTTGGCCATACCTGGAAAACACCATGATAATTTGTTTAAATGAAGGTTACAGAAAAACAAAACTGACAAAATCTCAACGACAGGGTGTCCTATCTTTAATTTATAAAAAAGACGATCCACTTAATTTAAAAAACTGGCGACCAATAACATTACTCAATGTAGACTACAAAATTCTAGCGCGATGTTTGGCCGAAAGATTAAAACATACACTTCCAAAAAAAATTTAACACAGATCAAAATGGTTTCATTAAAGGTAGATATATTGGGTTTAACATTAGACAAATTCAAGACATAATTGATAATATAGAAAAATTTAGAATAAATGGGGCAATACTATTTTTGGACTTTGCTAAAGCTTTCGATACTGTTGAATGGGAATGTATATATCAGACAATGACCAAATTTGGCTTCAACAAACCTTTTCTAAATTGGATAAAAACATTATATAAAAACATAACATGTGTAATAAGTAATAATGGCTGGATATCTGATCCTGTTAGAATATCACGTGGTGTGTCCTGCATCAGCTCTGTTATTTGTAATGGCAGCAGAAGTAATGGCCATAAGAATTAGAAATAACCAAAACATACATGGGATAGCTGTACACAATAATCAAAGAAGACCTTACAAAATTTCACAACTGGCAGATGACACAACGCTTTTCCTTAAGTCAAAAAATGATATCACTAAGTCTTTAAATATAAAAGAAACATTTGGCACCTTTTCTGGGTTAATATTAAATAGAGAAAAATCAAAAGGGCTCAGATTAGGCAAACAAACACAGATTGAGGACAATTTTGAAGGAATCTCATGGGCTGAGAAGTCGATCAAAGCCTTTGGTGTTAACACATGTTAGACATCAATTGGAAAGAAAAGTTGGATAAAGTACAAAAACCTGTGAACAACTGGAAAATAAGAAAACTTACTATCATTGGGAGGATACAAATAGTGTAATCATTACTTGTAACACAATTAACATACCTTATTTCAGTGTTATATATTCCCACAAACACAATTCAAGATTTCGAAAAGATAATTTACAACTACATATGGGATGGAAAGAGAGAAAAAGTAAAAAGGAGAACGATGATCAGAGCATACAAAGATGGAGGTCTAAATTCAATCGATATAAGATCCCGCATTGATACATTAAGGATAAATTTGGTAAAAAAAACTTGTATCAGAGAAGGAAGCCCTATGGAAGGTTATCCAACAATTACAGCTAGACATGTTTGGCCCAAATATGCTCATCTGTAAAATGAACTTAGATAACTTAAAAAATCTTCCAAAGAGTGAAGAATTATCTCCTTTCTACTATGAAATCATATCAACATGGATAAAACTCAGAGAACCAAACAAAGAACCAAAACATTACAATAACATGCTAGCACAGATCATACGGGGAAATAAATACATAAAGATGAAAGGAAAAACATTATCATTTAAAACATGGATAGAGTCCGGTATTATAACAATCAAGGACTTACTGCATAACAGTGTAAAATGAATGACAGAATGATTTATGAAAATCTCAAAAATAAGATTAATTGGCTGTCAGAACTATCAATAATTAAGAAATTAATACCAAAAAGTTGGCTAAAAACAATTGAAAAAGTTATGTCAACATTCAAAACTTTAAAGTCAATATTGAAAGAGATTAAGTCATTAAGCTTCCAAAACTAGAAAGAATGAAAGTCAAAAATTGCAGCAATCAAAGCATATACAAACATTTAATAAAGTTGCATTCCGAAAAACCTATCTCAATAATATATTGGGAAATTAACCTTAATATCAATGCTGTACTAGAGTACACAAATTAATTCATATTCAAAACCTTACAGAACAACAAACTAAAAGAGTTCAGATGGAAATTATTAAATAAAATCCTACTCCTAGTATCAAAGCAAATACTACATAAATGGAAATTGAATGATACACGTAATTGTAATGTTCGTAACATAACAGAAGACTATGAACATTTTTTCATTAAATGCAGATATCTACAAAGTTTTAATAATACAATTAAGCACCTCTTTGATAAACTTGGATATAAAAAGGATATGTTGACTTTAAAAAACTTAGCAATTGGATATAAAATAGAACACCCAAATTATAATGAACTCAATCACCTCCTAACAATTATAGGCTTTGTAATCTATAAATGTTATTACATAAGTGAGGCAAAAACTAAACAGGTAATATGTACATACAACAGTAGATATGAACAAATACAGAAATAAACAATGTAAAATTTTCCTAAACACTCTACATCTTCAAACACTTCTAATCTCCAAAGAAAAAGTCGGAGAATCACTTTCATCGAATGCAAACACTTCATGACTGAAACGTCACTGAAAAAAAAAGGAAAAATGACTGATTAACGTGACACTGTACTATATGTTAATTGTATTTAGTTCTCTGACCCCCCCCCCCCCCCCTTCATATTTATGTAATGAACAATTATTATTGTTACATACTAAATAAATAAAATAAGTATATATATAAAAAATAATGATAACAAAGTTAGATAATCGATTTAATACAACTAAAATAGTCAACCAGACTGTTGTTGCCTGCGCAAGCTACGCCGCATAGAGAGTCTGGTCAAACGCAGTGCTTTCGTTTTGTGACATCATAACGAGGCTAACCGAGATTCTGGTAAAAAATATCATTGGTCAAAGGTTGACACACCCTTTTTAACTTTTGAAGTCAGAATTTGAGTGGCCCAAAATTACATTAAATATTTTAATTCATTAAAAAATTACCTGTATATGCATTCCTGAAGTATCCATGTTTTCACTATAAACGAGAAAAATGTAAGAAAATGCTTCAAAAAGAACGATTTCATGTATTTTCATTGGACATTTTACAATAATTCATGAAGCTAACAAGGCTATTGATACAAGTCAAACCAGATTACCTGAGTGAGAACTTGAAGGTGTTTTGAATGGTGTACAGGTAAAATCTCACTTGCTTTGCATGCTTTTTTCAAACTTCAGTCAGCCTTGTTGGCTTTGTGCTTAGTTATGATTTATTCAATGGAAATATATGGCATTATTCTGGAGATTTGACACATTTTCTTACATTGTTCTCGATAAAAGTGAATACACGGGTACTTCAGGAATGGATGTTTAGGTAACTTTTTTCATTAATTTCATTATTCATTGAAATGTTTAATGGCGTTGACATAACGTCCGGAAACGAAAGTAGAAATACTGCCCTCCTGTGGTGATAATGCTAATGCACTGTGTTTGACCAGACTCTTGAATTACAAGTGATCAAGCGTCTGGTTGAACGAGACTATGCTACGTATTGTCCTTTTATGATACCCTGAAGGTGGAACACGTGGGTGCTACATCAATAAGTAACCTACCCCACACAACAATGCAACAACATATCGTGAGAACGTAAACAAATATAACAACACTTTGTTATTACTTACCTACACCTTTCAATGTATATCCACAAAATACAACGGGAAACGCGTATAAACATCCAGAAACCGCACCAAATTCCGAACAATTTGCCATGTTGTTTGTATGTATATTGAACACAAATGTCTCTGTTTTATAAACTGTGTTTTATCAGGAGAATTATCAGCATAAGAATATCGTTCCATTATTTTAGTAATTCAAAGCCAGAGACATAAGCTTCATGTGATACAGTACTACATTCTAATGTAATTGTCATTGTTGTTTTAATACTGTTAATACAGTACTTTTTATGTCGACCACTTTGAAAAAACTTTGACTTAAAATGTTATCGACGACAGAGACAGTTAATTTTTATTACAATATACATATCCTGAAATAAAGGGATTTATAATTTCACTTACACATCCATTTGTAAATGGAATAGCATCATGCACGTTATTTCATTTGACTTTGAAGGGAAATTGGGATTATCTAATCCTTGAAAGAAAATATAATTTATTAGATTTTTGAATGAACTATATTTTGTTAATTTATCTAAAGAAGATAGGGTTAGGGTTAGGGTTAGGGAGATTTTGTCGGGGTTTAAAGGTCTTTTGGGGATGACTATTTCATCTTTTGGAATATTAGCATATGAAAATTTGTCAATAGGTTTGTATGGTCCTATTCCTGTCATTCCGGTCTGTATGTTGTAAACATATCTATACTGTAGCAACTGTAAACTTAAAGTTAAAACATCAACTGGGAGTTCTTTACCTTTCACGTGAGTTTTCAAGACAGCGTTGATACTTTCTGATGCATTATTTGTAATACCCGACAAAGGATTATACGGACCACTAAATTGTTGAATGTTCCACTTTGCAGCGTTTAACTTGATTACATCCTGAAGTTGGTTGTTGTAGTAGTTTAATGCTAATTGGGACCATTTGCTCGTGTGACGTTTTACAGTCTCGTCGAAACTTTCCTCGTCTGACTGAAGAATTCTAGTTAAATCTTTTAAATAAACAGCTATCTCAGAACTATCTGCGTGATTCTTTTGTTACCAGTATTTAAACCTTATAAATAGCAGTAGAAACACACCTTTCCCAATCTGTTTAAATTGATATATTCCTTTTCAAAAAGTTCGGGACTTTTTCACAGAAATAATCAAATAATCG
This sequence comes from Mizuhopecten yessoensis, assembly GCF_002113885.1. Classification (NCBI taxonomy): domain Eukaryota; kingdom Metazoa; phylum Mollusca; class Bivalvia; order Pectinida; family Pectinidae; genus Mizuhopecten; species Mizuhopecten yessoensis. Next base: position 1,115,070 of record NW_018480074.1, on the reverse strand, counting down.
CTCGTTACATTTATGAAATTTCCTTTCGTGTACTAAAAATGATAATGGAATGTTCGGATTTTTTTTTTAAAATGATATGTTGAAAAATAACTGGTGTGACATAAAAATATCCGAGATTGAACGTTGTGTCATTACCTAAGCACATGGTCACTGTAATATCGTCTAAATCTAAAGATTGGTTAAACACTTCAAACATTTCTGATAAACCAAGAATAGTTACTTAGTCAGGATATACTTACTTTCATGTACGAAACCACCCAAGTGATGAGCAAGAAAAAACATTATATATTTCATCCCTAGAAAGTTGTTTCTTTCTCTCACCTTTTCTGCTGCATACTCTATTTGTCTTACATTCCTAGCATTGAAAACTCCTATACACTCACCGCTTTCTTCGTTGCTATTTGTTCACTGCCAATCGAAAATTTCTGAAGGGGACGAGCCATTTTCTGACCTTTTCTTTACGGTATCTAACACGGAAGGGAAACAAAAGGGACGCCAATATTTTCCATAACTAATTAAGCTAAGCATACTTGGGACAGATTTTCGTTTGATGATTGACATTTATTTTCGAAACAGTCTGGTGTAACGCTACTTGTATATTGTCAGTAGATTGTTGTTGGTTTTCGGTTTTGAGATCGCCAGATGTTTTTGTGTTTTCGTTGGAATAAGGTTGCAAGGATTTCATAAAAAAACTCGTTTGTTACATTACCTTTTATAAAGTCTAAGATTTCGTCGGGGTTTAAAAGTTTTTTGGGGATGACTATTTCATCCTTTGGAATATTAGCATATGAAAATTTGTCAATAAGTCTGTATGGTCCTATTCCTGTCATTCCGGTCTGTATGTTGTAAACATATCTTTACTGTAGCAACTGTAAACTTAAAGTTAAAACATCTACTGGGAGTTCTTTATCTTTCACGTGAGCTTTCAAAACAGCGTTGATACTTTCTGAAGAATTATTTGTAATTTTACAGACTACTGAACTGTTGAATGTTTCATTTTGCAGCGTGTAATTGGATGACATTCTGAAAGTGGTTGATGAAATAGTTTAATGTTAATTAGGACCACTTGCTTGTATGACGGACGTTTGACTGTCTCGTCGAAATGTTCCTCGTCTGACTGTAGAATTCTTGTTAAATCTTGAAAATTAACAGCTTCCTCAAAACTATCTGCGTGATTCCTTTGTAACCAGAAGGTAAAGTTTCTCTTGATATGATTCCAGCAGTACGGATTAATGCGATTAGGTAACACATTTTCCTTATCTGTTATAATTGGTATCTTCCTTTTCAAAAGTTCTGGAACTTTTTAACAGAGATAATCAAATAATCGCTCGTAAATTTCCTTTCGTGTACTAAAAATACTAATGGAATGTTCGGTTTGTATTCAAAAAGGATATGTTGAAAGATAACTGGTGTCACATAAACAATCTCCTAGAGTGAAGGTTGTGTCATAACCTAAGCACATGATCACTGAACTATCGTCTAAATCTAACAATTGCTTAAAAACCTCAAACATTTCTGGTAAACCAAGAATAGTTTTTCGTTTCTCTCACCCTTTCTACTACATGCCTCATTTTTCTTACATTAATAGCATTGAAAACCCCTACATACTCACCGCTTTCTATGTGCTATTTGTACACTGCAAATCGAAAATTTCTGAAGGGGACGAGCCGTTTTCTGACTTTTTCTTAATGTCATCTAACACAAAAGGGCAAGTCCGAACAAACTCCGTACTGCTACATTTGATGTTACCATGTGGAAGAGATGTATGGTCACCCTTATATTCAAATAAAACCAAATTCGCCACCTGGGTTATAACTTGAATCAGTTTTTATTTTAAAATGCTTCAGTGAAACATCAGTATTCCCTTCAACTGAATAGTTGAACTACCGTTATTGATCCATTGATACTGATCACATTTCCAGTCGTATGGGTTTTATACTTTTAATCATGAGTTAACATTTACCTATTTATACACATAAATATGTATAGGTATATGCATGTGTATAGATATTTCACCTATGACAACAGGTGAGTGTAAATTAAATATGCAGTATATATACCTGTACAGCCCAGCGCTAGCTGGTTTTTGAGGAGCCTGGCTGAGATTTTTAGCCCCATTTTATATATTCCAGGCACATTTGAGAAAAAGCTATTGTTCACACTTGATACTTTTTCAAACTCCTATCCGGCGCGAACGCCGCCAGGGTTTGATCTGGGCCCCTTTCGCGTAACCGGTGCAATCAGTTGAAACGGTTGAACATGTAAAGAAAACGACAGGCACAGACCAGAGGGGCACGCAACTGCTATTAATATTAATCTTGTTTTAGACTTTTAGTCGCTGGGTACGTTATTTCCCAATAGATATAACGTACCAAGCGACTGAAAGTCTGAAACAAGTTCTATATATATAGTAGTTGCGTGCCCCTGTGCATATATCTGAACCGGGACTGACCTCAGGAATAATCAGCACGTGTAGATTGAGGGGTCCAGACGTACCTGACCAAAACTGAAATGCTGACTATTGCTAGTTTGCGTTATTTCTTTCTAAAACAATGTCAAGCCACGTGTATTTTTTTAAATTACGTTATGTAATTCAGTAGACGCGTGAAAGAAGGGCATACTTTCTTGATACATTATTGTTATTTATTCTCCGAAACTGTGAATTTTTAGCTCTACTTATAGAACGGTCCAAGTGCGTTCGCTTATCGTGGAATATTTCTGCGACACCTGTACCGTTTCAACCAGGATACTAGTCTCGTTCAATCAGACGCTTGATCACGTGTAACTCGGCGTAGCTTACGCAGACAAAAAGAGTCTCGTTGAACAAGACTACCGGGATACGCGAATGTAGCCTTGTAAACACTTTGTCCACTTCCGGTGCTTCCCCATGAGTGAAAGCCTTCTTGGAAATTAAGGCCGCATACTATCTACAACAAGAAAATGCAGCAAAGCTGCTAGACACCAAACCTTTTTATGAAAACAACTTACTGACAGTCCATCAAACACGAGGGAACAGATCCTGCATACTTGAATATATCTATTTCTAATTATATAAATTGTTAATGGCATACTTTTGTCGTTCAGAATATTCTGTTCACGCTCATTATCCTTACATTTTGCACTATTGTCACTTTATAATTGTCCCACAGCACGCAAAAGTACAGTTTCAACTGTACGTTTAGGCCTAACGTTAAATGGGACATGAAGTTGATTTACATAAAAATATCTTTTATACCTTGTGCCAAAATTCAAGCGATTTTTGCAAATACTTCTTTTGACAATGTACCTTTTTGACTATTTTGGATAAAAAATCAACCGTCTTCTAGGTTAAAGCGCCAATCGTAGCCCCCCGCCTCTTTGAAAAACAGTTGTTACTTCTCGAGACTGCTACGAAGACACATTTTGCCACAACGTTGGGTTTTTGGTTGTTATAATATTCGTTTTATACAAATGAAATAAATATATCGTAATGAACGGGAAAACCATGAAATTTTCTATTTCTTACATTTGTTCACGTCATGTGGTGCAAATATTGCTACATCAGAAAAGCGCCGGTATGTGGAACGTAGTTTTTGACGCCAAGTTGTAATGACGTCACGCTTGACAACAATACAGAGCGCCATTTTGAATGGGTTTTAGTTGCAATTTTGCCGTTTGCAAGTATTATCTGGTAAGGTTTCCAGACAAAAATGATATTAATTGTGTAGTTTTGTAAAAACAATCATTTATGTTGCAAAGGTTGACATCACAACCACTTATATTCTGCCGTCACTTCAACTAAACTTGAAACTGAAAAATCTACGCAGAGAATATAAGATTGGACAATACTAAGAGTGACATTTTTACTTACGAATATATAATATTTCGTTTATCTTCACTGCAGTAAACATGTTTTTTTTATCAAATGGAGAATTCATGATATTTACCTAGAACACTGTACTTAATACCGATACCGTAAGGTTTACCATAATATTTTTGTAGACGGTATGAGGCCTCAATTGCCAAGAAGGCTTTCGCGCATGGGGAAGCACCGGAAGTAGACAAAGTGTTTCGCGCCGGTGGGGGGTTTGAAAATATATGATAGTAAACACATACGATATCCATATCTATTACATTTTACTAATAAACTATAATGAATTCTTAATTTAATAAAAACGTATCTTCAATACAGTAAAGATAAACGAAATATCATATCTTCACATGTGAAGATTGCAGTCTTAGTATTGTACAATCAGAATGGTACATTCTATTCGCTGCGTAGATTTTCAGTTTCAAGTTTAGATGAAGCGACGGCAGAATAAATGGTTGTTTTGTTCCACCTTGCACAACGTTGTGGTATTAATATAACCACTTAACTGATATCATTTTTGTTTGGAAATTGTACAAGTTCATAGCAGCAAACGACAAAAATGCATTGAGAAACCCATTTAAAATGATCAAAAGATCTATTGTTGCCAAGTGTGACGTCATTAGAACCTTGCGTCAAAATTTGCGCTACGAGTTCCCGCGCTTTTCTGATATAACTTTTTTTTTCGTAGGGTGACGTGAAATATTAGAAATTTAATTGTTTTACCCTCAAATAAGATGCATAAAAAGTGTATGTGGTAGCAGAAGACGGTTGATATTTTATCGAAGGTACATGTGAACGCACTTGGACCGTTCTATAAGCAGAGCTAAAAGTTCACAGTTTCGGAGAATAAATAACAATGTATCAAGAAAGCATGCCTATCTTTCACGCGTCTAATGAATTACATAATGTAATTTAAAAACTACACGTGGCTTGACATTGTTTTAGACAGAAATAACGCAAACAAGCAATAGTCAGCATTTTAGTTTTGGTCAGGTACGTCTGGACCCCTTAATTAACAAACATTTTCGAAGAATAAAGTCATGTATGCAGGATCCGTTCCCTCATGGCTGTTGGTCTGTCAGTAAGTCAATATATATATATTTATACATTAAATGTCGAGTAGCTTTGCTACATTTTCTTGTTAATTATGATCACACATAAAGTACAATGTACCTATTTATACATATATAGGTCTGGTAGATATTTCACCTCTGATAGCATGGGTCTGTATAGATATATACAGTATATAGCTGGGGACCTGATTAAGGTTTTAAGCCCTGTGATAAAAAGTGTCCATATTAAAGAGGCAGTCTTTCACACCAATTAATACAGTTACAGCATTTATCAGCTACCATATATTCAGAAGATTTATGCATTTGTCTGCACAAATAATAAATGGATTTAAGAGACTACACTGTCACTAGTGCAAGTCTGTGCAGAGCTTAATTAAACATTTGCATACAACTTTAACTACCTTCTGTTTCCTTACAGCTCCCACTCTCCCAAGGCCATTTTGAACAATATAATTTGCTGCTGGATCTGAGGAGTGACTACAGGAGGATTTTTTCATGGATTCCCCAGCACCTATTCCGGAGCCCAAGCTGACTGAAAATGAGACAGGTGCCAGATGTTTAAATCAAATAACTATTGATGTTCATGATTTTCAGCCTGTCAAACCACCACAACTGACATGTCGAACTTTATTTCAAAAGCGGGTTTCCCCAAAAACTGAGACAGAAAATTTGGAATGGGGAGTTCATTAAACTTTCCCAGATTTTAGAGGAGCCTTCAGATGTTAAGTACACGTTACAGCTCAAAAAAGGAGGGTGGTGTTGGTTTGACACAGGCTTCCAATGCTAATTATAATTTAGGTATTGAGAGATGGACAGATTCTTTCAATATTTTTTCATCTGTTTACATATATCCAGAGTGAACTGAAGGTCTTGCAACTTACAAGCATGTTTTAAGAAATAAAGCTCGGGCGGGGGAAAAATTGGTATAGCTATGATTCAGGTTTTCATCGCTTAAAACAGACGGCTATGGATTAGGTATGGGGGCCCTTGGACAAGAGCTATTTTGTATGCCCATGTCATCCAACCGTGATAGGCCCCTACCTGCGAACTGGAAGAATTCTAGCTTCAATGGACAACAAACAAGCAGTAGTTTTCGTCCCAACACCGGATCTGTTTTCGGTTCAACAAGGGAACCCACTGCAGTGGACATAAATGCCCACACGCCTCTTCCATGCGTGGCGGGAAACACCCAGCCTTTAAATGCATTGATCGACCGCAGACGAAATCATTGTCATACCCGAAGCAGCCCCATACATCCAGCAAATCATTTTGATAGTCATAGCTTCAAGTCCAACTATGGTCCAATAACACCAGTTAATGCTAAAAAACCTACAAATGTATCGGGGTGGTTATGACAACACAACAAGGGACTTTTTTGATAGAAGGTTTCACACATGGTTTCCTTTTACAATTTAAAGGGGACAGACATCCTCAAACTTAAACCTTTAACAGTATTGCAATTTTAGAATTTCACCCATTTTGTTATCAGTATATATGTTTAGGTCAACCATGCTATTTTGTTTTTTACCGATAATGAAGCTATTGTCTCTGTTATTAATAAGCAAACAAGCAAGGATGATACCCTCCTGAAAATGGTTCGGTGTTTGGGTTTGAAATGTTTGCAGCTTAATTTGTCAGTTAGAGCCAGGTATAAACCGGGTCATAGAAATACAGAAACCGATTCCCTTTCTCTGTTACAGATTCACAGATTCAAGGCCCTAACCCCTTGGGAAGATCCTCTGCCAGCTGTAATTCCAGTTCATCTAGCTCCGAGAAGCTTCTTCCAGTCATTGAACAATCATTGATATCATCACTAACACCATCTACCTAAGCTGTGTATAATAAAGCTTTAAAGGTTTTTCAGGAGTTTCCATTTCTTCATCATTTTGAGCCATTTAGTGTGAAGGTAATCACTGCTCACCTTGCTCTTTATATTTCACACTTGTTTCAAAAAAAGTTTTCTTCCAGAACTGTATCAACCTATCTGTCAACTATTGGCTACGCTCACAAACTACTTAACAATACCGATCCAACCAACTCATTGTCAGTAAAAAAAAGTTGCTTTCGGGAGCTAACCGTTTTCAATCATCTTCAGACATGCGCTTACCCATAACGGTTCACATTTTGAATGATATTGTTTATGACTGCAAAATCGGTTTATTCATGAATTTTGTTTTAAGCCATGTTTCTTTTTGCATTTAATGCTTGTGTTAGGACTGGCGAAATCACCCTTTCAGGATCCCCAGAGATGACTTTATATCTTTCTGATATTTACTGAAAAAGTCCCAGATAGCAAAATCCATGCGATTTTTCAACGGTTTAAACATAATACAAGCAATATTAGTCATGCAATTGTTTTTGGCCATGGCCCCACTCGCTTTTCTGCTTCAAGTTACATGCAAATATTGTAGCAAGCAAACTCTTGTTTGCTTGGAAGTAAATAAAAATGGCAAATTGAACATAAAGATAAACCTGTTTGTAATCGTTAGAATCACACTATTATATTTAGATATCTTTAGTTTTCAATAATACTGTTAAAATTCAGTCTTTTATGTGGTACATGTAACTTCATGTTTGCCTTAACACCAGGATGTAGCATGTCTGGGTTTGGGCGCGTGATATGACGCTCAATTTACATAAAAAGTTATGACATTACATTAGCGAACACAGACCAAGATAAGAGTGCAAACAATGTAAGATTGCTGGGAGGATTTGCTTCGTGTAACTGATTTACTTGGTAAACAATGTAACCTGTTTTACCTGGCAGGCAACACTGGAAATCGATAGAAGCCGTTGTTCAGAGGTTGTGACCAAAACCATATCAGGGTTTTTGATAGCTCGCAGTAATACATATGAGACAAAACTAATGTTTGGTATCCAGAAATGAACACTTTTTAAAGAAAGAAATATCTGTTTCGTTTTCAGCCATTGAAACATTTTTTTTTCTGCAAAGAAACAAAAATTGGCTTTCGCTTTCATTTTGTGTATTACGTAGATACCACTATCTATTGATTTTTTATTTTTTTTTTATTTTTTTTTTTTATCGAGCCATTTTAGTTGAGTAAGGTTTTTATGGGCGTTTTAGTAGGCGAGGATACCCAAAACAGAAAACTTCATCACCTGGGTCGTTTTGTGAAAATAACTGACAGCTTTTAAAGAATGTTCTTCGTTTGTACGTAGTATGACCCTTTCGATGCATTTGAGTCATTTCTTCATTGAAAGATTTATTTGAAGAATATTTTCATTTCTATGTTTAGAATGCCAATGGATTTTCATCCCGTACCATAACATTTACTGAAAATGATTTAGATTTCCTTTGTTATAGATAACTTGCAGCATTAACTAGTTAGGCAGATAGATTGTTCCAAGTGCCTGAAACTTTCTTATTTTCCGTTTAGAACAGAACTAATTCCATGGTTTATGCAAAATGCAATTGGCGTATCATATATATAATAAGTGTTCCACTCTCGGCAACATTTTACTTTTGTGTACTCTTATTTTCGGCATTTTTAATTCGAAACGCTAACATAATATTTAATTTATTAAAACCTCAATAAGTTAAGAATGCGGTTTAAATTGTTGGTCGGTATTTCAGAATGTAAGCAATAGTTATACTTTTCGTTAACTTAAATCGTGAAATATTCTCAGTATATTACCAATTGCCTCACTTTTGCTTGACATAGAATCGTGAAATATTCTCAGTTTATTACCAACGGCCTCACTTTTACTTGACATAGAATCGTGAAATATTCTCAATATATTACCAACGGCTTCACTTTTACTTGACACAGAATCGTGAAATATTCTCAGTATATTACCAACGGCTTCACTTTTACTTAAAATAGAATCGTGAAATATTCTCAGTTTATTACCAACGGCTTCACTTTTACTTGACATAGAATCGTGAAATATTCTCAGTATATTACCAACGGCTTCACTTTGACTTGACATAGAATCGTGAAATATTCTCAGTATATTACCAACGGCTTCACTTTGACTTGACATAGAATCGTGAAATATTCTCAGTATATTACCAACGGCTTCACTTTGACTTGACATAGAATCGTGAAATATTCTCAGTATATTACCAACGGCTTCACTTTGACTTGACATAGAATCGTGAAATATTCTCAGTATATTACCAACGGCTTCACTTTGACTTGACATAGATTCGTGAAATATTCTCAGTATATTACCAACGGCTTCACTTTGACTTGACATAGATTCGTGAAATATTCTCAGTATATTACCAACGGCTTCACTTTTACTTGACATAGAATCGTGAAATAATCTCAGTAAATAACCTACTGCTTCTCGTTTACTTGAAATCGTGAAATATTCTCATTAGATTAGGAATGCTTTTACTTTGATTTTACCTTAAATAGTAAAATATTATATGTACATGAGTCAAGGATTCACCAAACCGGTGAAGTGGAGCGGTAACATCCCCTGACATTTGACCCAATATCAATCTGCCATCACAATTTAAAATCTACTAAAACTATGCATTTTTCTAGTTTAATATCTGTAAATTTCCTTCAATGTAAAACATGTCAACAATTACTTATTTAAATTACTCAGAGGCACTGTATTATCCCGGAACTATTTTAGATAGGGATTACAATCGTATGAAACACTTGCTGATTGGCTGATTTAGTTGTGGGAGTCCTTAAAACTGGAATCGTCAATCCAGCTTTCAGCTCGATATGAAAATAGGTAAAATTGATTTATGCACGTAGTAATCAATCTGTTTTATTAGGTCACCTGAGACAAAGTCTGGGGTCTCACGTTTCCCCCTGGGGAGGGGGTAGACTTTACTATAGTTTATATAGGGAAATCACATTTTGGACCAGCATTTGGAACTAATTCAAACTTGGATAGCATTATCAGTATTGGATAGCAGTTTGATGGTATGCACATATCAGCCCTGACTGACCCCCAGGGGCTGATGGGTGCGGCCAAAAAGGGTTGAATTGACTGAAATTTCAAAAATCTTCTTCTCAAGACCCAGTTATGGTAGAATCAAATACTCTTCATAGATGGAACCAGGGTCTTAAGGTGCTTTACCAAAATTCATCTGACTGACAGAACCACTATTTGTACATAGTACATATACTACCCAGATCTTTCACACTACTTTTGCATTACATGTAGTTCAAGTTACTTTTGTTACAAAATGATTTCTTTTTCATTTGGCAACATCGATAACATCAGCTTTTACATAACTCAGGTGACCGTTAAGGCCCATGTGCCTCTTGTTGAATCTTTTTGGAACCTGTATCGTTATTTTAGTGGTTAATTGATAGTATATCGCATTGACACATACATTCATTAAACCAAACTTTGCTGGTTTGGACGAGTGGCAAAGAGACATCTAACCGTGTAACACAAATTGTACTAGGCTACCTACTCTGACGGTGACCTTACTCGCCAAAATTTGTTCATGGGTTCAATGTTTTCCCTTGTATTTCTACTTGTTTCTCGACGGTACCTTTTCGCACCAAATATTTCCTCTGATATTATAACCTTTATTTATTTTACAACAATTATGAAACAAGGTAAATCAACTTATATTAATCACTCTTGTTGGCCCGGATGTTATCGCACAGGGGGTCTTAATGTTGGAGGAGACCGGGGTACCCAGAGAAAACCCACGGGATTGGGCAGGTGACTTCATACCTCTGTTACCATGATTGTACGTTGAAGCTGAGGTATGAATTTTTTTTTTATACATTATGTTTTTAACATCTCTATTTCGATATATCAGCCACGTTAGAGTTAGATATTGTTATTATTTTTATAAATTAAGTCTGAACTCATTCCATGCAGTCGAAGAATCCATTAGAGTGTCGCTGACGACAACACCGCCATGGAGCCCCGGCCGTCGAGACACTGGGGAGGCCGTTATAGGCGTGACATTAGCAGACCCAGACGTATACAGAGGGAAGTTCCACGTGCACTACCAGGCGAAAGTCCTAAGCATGAATATTGACGTCCTCGCAGCTTTGGGACAGTAAGTTATGTCTTTACGATATTTCTATTTTAGAAAAGCTTTCTTTTTTGTTTAGATGGCAGTAAATAAGTCATTGAGGACATTTAAGGTATTCTGTTTCTACAGATTTTCTTTATAAAGATGGTAATCGAATTTGTAGAATGTTAGGCATTAGGTCATTTCTCAAACAGGGACCGATTGAAGTACAGGTATTTCTTTCTGTTTTGTTTGTTTGTCTGTTTGTTTTTGTGTTGTATTTGTGATCCGTGAGAACGGGAAGTTAGCGTTCCAAAATTTAGCGCCTAATTTAATAACTAAATAATCCATTTCAGATTTCGCAAAGTTTGCTCGACGTTATGAAATGTAATTTCCATGACAGTTTCCGTTAATTTTATCAAAATACTGTTGAGATGATGGTTTCAATATAGATATAGATTTTCAAACTACATGTAATCTACTTTCAATAAATATGTTTTGGAAAAAAATCGAAACAAATTCAATAATTGATTCAAATTTTCTCGACATTATTTTCCGAAGTGTTCAAATGTAATTTATTATAACATATTAGGTTTTATAATATTTAAGACGCATCCTCGAAATACATGTGTCCCGCTCTCATTACACGTTTATTCTCTGCAAGCAAGAAATATGTCTGAAATTATTGACTGCTCTTTGCGTGACACCTTGCAGATGCTAATAACATGTACAAAAATGCTAGTTTCATGTCGTAGGTGAGGATAAAATGAATCACGCAGCAGTGTAACGGTTAAATCGACAGAATTTGAAGTAATGTGTATATCTTCTGTAATCTTCAGAGGATATATCAGTCAAGCGATTTATCAGATCTTTAAACCTTAAACTCTTTGGCTTTTGAAGATGTCAAAAGCAATACCTAGGAGTTAGTATTGTTATTAATACGTATTGAGCAATACTTGTGACATTCTCCTAGATTAAAACAGTTAAATATAAGATATTCAGAAAGGACAGATTTAACAAAATAAACAGTAGATCACTTTTATTTAACGCTTGTATATTTGGATAGAACAAATACATTTTCAGTTTCATTTCATTTCATTTCATTTCATTTCATTTCAACAAATTTTATTGACAGATGTTATAGTCAAATGGATTGAACAACAGGCAAGCCTATATAAATTCTTTCCATGGGTGGCTCAAAATTTGATCATATATACAATGTAGTTACAACAATAATGATTAATCAATTTAAGGATACTTTGAAATGAAAAATTATAAAGAGTTATACTAATTAAAGGGGAGATAACTCCAACATGACAAACACAAAGGGAATAAACTCATCATAGGACATCACAATAACAATACACAAACAGCTAACAATCATACATCCAACACACATACAATTATTTTCTTATTAAATAGTCACAGTCAGTAAATCATATGTACAGTAAGAGTAGACTTTGACCAAAAGTCCATGTGCATTTATGTGCACAGGTCATTGCTACTAATACTGTTTATGAGTAAAAAGTACAAATCTAAATAATGTGACAGAAAGGCAATATAATATTATGAATAAGATATAACAAACCTACTCAACTGTAATCTCACTTATCATTATGCATCAAAACGTTTATACTTTATTCCATTAACAATTCTATCTAGATAATACATCATGGCTTTCTACGTCATATAAAAATTAAAACGCCAGGTTTTCCAATAAAAATCTGAATATGACTTAGCATCTGTCTGTTTATATTCAGATCACATGTACGACAACCTTGAAAAACTATATCTTATTCCATATGGTTATGATATTATTCAAAGAAGTAAACAAAGTATTTCGTTGTTCGATATACAGTGGACAATTGAAGAAATAATGAGAGGCTGTTTCATATTCAAAAGAACAAACACAAGTTGGACTATCTATTAAATGGTCACGATATAAATCAGAATTTAAATTACTACAGGAATTTCTTAATTGGCAAAGAATAATATTTACCATTCTTTCACCGTCGTTTTTAAAAATTGAAGTTACTTCTCTGTCCTTAACTTTATCTTTATTTTGTAATTTTTTAAACAGAGCAAGAGATGGAGAGTTCAACATATCAGTATCCATAGTGTTGACATCGCGGCACATAAAGGGTAAAAACTGTCAAAATAGTTATAAGTTCTACACATAGGTGGGTTAAAGAGTCTGGTTTGTCTAAGAGAGTAGGGACTGTTATTATGATTGTTAATAAAAAGATTTGTGACATTTTGCAAGTATTGAGGTGAGAGTCCATGCATTATCTTATACATCATTATTTGTTTATGTTTATACCTTCTTGCAGACAGTGTTTCCCAACCAAGTTCATTATAGAGTTTATTGTGTGATGTCCCTGAACGAAGACCAGTTATAATCCTAGCTGCTTCTGGTTGTACAGATTCAAGTAATGCAATAGATTGTAAGGTGCAATTATCCCATACAATGTCTGCATACTCCAAAATTGGTCTAATAAATGCAATATATATTTTAATTAATGATTAACGACCTACCTTAGATTTGATATAACGAAGAATATTTAATCTGTTGTATGCTTTTTCATATATAATCTGTATGTGCTGTTTCCATGATGCATCGTCTGTAAAAGTTAGTCCTAAGTGTTTATGTGTTTTTGAATCAGTGATTTGGTTGTTTTGAAAGGATATTGGGGGTTGTAAGTGGTTATGTTTTCTAGAAAATACAACTGACTTTGTTTTATTTGGGTTGAAATTTATATCCCATATATATGCCCACTCACTAATGTTTACAAGGTCATTCGAGAGATCCTGGGCTGCCTGAACTGGATTTGTGTCTATGATTACATTCAAAGAAGTGTCATCTGCAAAAAGTTTAATATTAGTAGAAACATTGTCAGTAATATCATTAATATAAAGAAGAAACAGGAGGGGTCCCAGAATAGATCCCTGAGGTACCCCTGCAGTTATAGTCCTAAACTGAGAGTGATATCCTTCAGTGCTAACTCTTTGCATTCTGTCTATTAAGTAATTTTCATACCAGAGAAACACATTTCCATCAATACCATATGTCCTAAGTTTATGAATTAGACCTGTATGCCAAACCCTATCAAATGCTTTGCTAATATCACAGAAATCAAATCTAAGTTCCTTACCCTGGTCCATATTACTAACAATTTCATTATATATAAACAAGAGTTGATTAACTGTTGAATCACCAGGTGTAAATCCAGATTGGTGCTTAGTGATTAAAGAATTCTCCAACAGGTAGTTATAAAGATATGTAAACACAATTTTTTTCCATTATTTTACTAAAGCACGAAGTTACTGAAATAGGTCTGTAGTTTAAAACATCATTAGATGATCCATTACCCTTACAAACTGCATTTATATTTGCTTGTTTCCAGCTATTGGGAATCACTCCTGTTTCTAGTGTTTTATTAAATAAGATCATGAGGGGTAATTTAAGAGAGGAATTCAATCTTTTAATAATTTTAGGAACAATTCCATCAGGTCCAGGGGGGTTATTTATATTAAGAATATTAATTTGGTCAGCAACATCTTGTTCAGTAATATTAATATAAGATAGTGAGTAAGGAATTGCTGGTTGTGCTGTCTGAGGTAGTTGGAGGTCAGGTGAGGATGTGGAGATATTAATGAAGTGATTATTGAGGACCTCAGCTTTATCAATAGGATGGTGAACAGCTTGGTTATTAATTACAAGGGGAGGAATTGGAGAAGATTTATTGGTGAAGTTAGAGATAGATTTAGCAATTTTCCACCATTTATCTGGGGGAATCCTATTGTCATTAAAAGAGTTTTCTAGGGTTTTGATAAATGTTGACTTAGCTTCACGGATCAGGTCAATGGTTTCATTCCTGAGAATCCGAAATCTGTTCCAAAAGTGAGGACTATTTGTTAACTTGGCCTTTTTGTGAATTCTATTGCGTTGTCTCATCTTTAATCTTATGTTGTTGTTCATCCATGGTTTATCATTAGGACGTACTTTTATTACTTTAACAGGAATGAAGTCATTTACCTGATCCATGATTAAATCAGTTATAGTACTGTTAACTGTATTAGAGTCCTGGTTTGAAGATAGATTCACCCAGTCAACATCAAGAAGAGTGTTATTCATCTTTCAAAATCACCTTCTTCATATTTATTTTTTTCTTCTTCTTATAACTTGATTGTTTGAATACGCTAAATAAAATGGATGCATGCACAGAGGGATGATCACTAGAGAAGGGTGATGATGTATAAGTATTTCTAATTATGTTTCGGTTGTTTGTAAAGATAACATCAATGGAAGTGGCACTCTCCTGAGTTATACGTGTAGGTTCATTAATAAGGCTAGATAAATTATGCTTAGTAAGGAGTCTTGAACAGTGATGATTAGGTAGAAGGGTTTACATATCGATATTAATGTCACCGGTGAGTACCACATCCATTGACGTATTAGTAGCTCTGGTCAAAGTACTAGTATCATCTAGTTTGTTCCAGTAAGCAACATTACTATCAGGTCTGTATATGTATCCTAGTAAAAGTTTGTGATTATCAAATATTACTTTTAACCAGATCAATTCAATACCATCCCTTTGCAATTCAATTCGTCTATTAATCATGATAGTATTTTTATAATAAACAATAATCCCCCGCTTGGACCTGTAGTTCTATCGGGTCCTCCTTAAAAGCGTCTTCAACCGACAACAAGCGTCTTCAAGTGACAACAAGCGTCCCCGGACAAAATCTTTTAAAATACTGAATCAAGTAAGCGACATCAGAAGATATGTTGTTAATATGATTATAATACACCTCTGTACCAAATTTCAGCTCGATATTTGAAAAAATTATCGAGTTATGATTAATTTATTATTACGATCGGCGGCGTAGCATTCATGCATGATTAGAACTCTACATACTGTAAAGCGTAATCAGACTATATCTCTAAAATTAATCGATAAAGTAAGCGACATCAGAAGATATGTTGTTAATATGATTATAATCCACCTCTGTACCAAATTTCAGCTCGATATTTGAAAAAATTATCGAGTTATGATTAATTTATTATTACGATCGGCGGCGTGGCATACGTGGGGGATTAGAACTCTACAGATCGTAAAGCGTCTTCAGGCTATATCTCTAAAATTAATCGGTTAAGTAAGCGACATCATAAGATATGTTATTCATATAACTATGATACACCTTTATACCAAACTTCAGGTAGATTTGTTGAAAAATGATTGGGTTATCGTGAATTTAATTTTACGATTTTACGAAGCTGTGAGGAGAGGAAGTACAAGAGTGCATGTGAATGTCGGTGTTAGATATTAAAGGATTTAGATGGGATTCTGTTATACAAACAATATCAAAATTTTCAAGCTCTGCTTCTATAAGGGATATTTTGTTTCTAAGAGAACTCACATTTAGATGAACTAGATTTATGTTTTGTAGTGGACCAGGATTTATTTCTATGTCACAACTCCGTATCATAATTATAAGATGCGATATAAGAATAAAAGATAAGTTATCGAATCTAGGAAACGTAATAAAATAATACAAATAGATATGACGAAAGCCATGATAGATATCGAGATATAGTTTGATTAAATATAATAAATATAGCCGGAGACCAACCTTTTCAAAGATAAGAATACAAACCAAGTTAACCATTGTCGATGTGGAAACTATGAACAGGAAAGGATCGGTCAGTAATCCGGCTATAAAGAAATTTCACCGTCGTGATATCTGAAATCCAGTTGAGCATGGATGAGATATTACAGTAACACAAACATAAAACAGCTTTCATACACGCACACACAATTTACATCAGAGAAACACATTTTGACAAGAAGAAAAATTAACAAGACTCATCAGGGTGCTTGAAACGCTTCAAGCATAGGCCCTTGGATAATTTATACTAATTTAAAATATCTATCTATACAACAAAAAAAGAGACAAAAAATCGTAAATATTTCATCCTTCATGGGTAACATATATATATGACAATAAGTTAAGTATCTGTGCGTCTTTTTATGGGGAATAGGAGAGAAATATTGGCATGGTAAAATTCAATACATGTATTAAATAACCGAGTCCCTGTGCTTGATAAGAGATAGGTTCGCCTACATTTAATCGAACTAGTCGGGTTGAATTATAAATCAAATTAGTCCACTCTAACTACATGTTGATTATAGCAGTATTAGTTAGTAATATCAAAGGATCCACCCATCATTATAGTATGTTCCTCTACGCATATCGATATTCATAAAAATAAAAAGGAAAAGATAGGGCCTCCGAGCCACGGCTCCCATAGCCATATATAAGTATGAGTGGAATGAGGAAGCTAGTTTTCATAAATAAGGTCGAGTGTAGTGATGATATATAAAGCACGTGGAAAGCAACCATCACGTACCAAATCATAAGAGTAAAATATCAGGTGTACGCATTTTTTGTGGATTTTATAAAAAGAATTTATGTTTATGCTTTCATTAAAAGGTAAGCCCTACAAGTCAAAATAGTGATACATTCTTGCGTATTGTATAGCATGATGCGGGACGATCCGCAAATAAAATGTAGAAGAATTTCATGAAAAATGCACACATGTACATTTTCAATGATAGTATGAGAAGCCATTATATACAGATAGATATGCAAATAAAGACACAAGGGTTATAAAAGGCAGTACTATGTAAACGTACAATAATACACAATATACATTTAACTTATATATATGTAATAGTCAATGTTTTGAATTTACATATAGTAATATCTATCATACCAAATTCACATTTAGTTATACATGCTGGCAGGCAGATAGACAATACAAATTATTTTTATTATCTATATATTGTACATACCCAGTACCTTTGATTCAATATAATGGGCAAAAAACATTACACTAAAAAAGAGTTTATAGCATATAACATGATATGGTGAATATTTATAATTGTCATTTTTAACATGTGAACAGTACACAACATATATGTACAGCCAGGAAGTTTTAGGAAAAATGTACAGGTGTAAAGGCAACTATACTTGTGTAAAAAAATATATATATATAAAAAAAAAAAAAAAAAAAGGTTCACATTTATTAAGCTACTGAAAAAGGACAATAACACAACAAAAATAGCATGCATGTTACTGTCGACAGGAACAGATTTAAGAAACTAATAAACATATGCAAGTATGATCAATAAACACACACATAAATGTGATCACTCAATTATGTATGTTTAGACAAATTGGAAAAACAAAATAAAACTTTACAGATCATTCATGACAGTTGTCCCTCTTTCGGGAGTGACTCAAACTTATTGTCTGTATGGACACCTGCGATAGTGGGAACATTACCACGCGAGCGTTGGTGAATGTTGTTGGAGCGATGACGACGTTGACCTTGGTGGGCCAGAGTACGGTTTCAAACCGGTTATAATTGTTTGCGTTATTCAATCAGACTCATATCTAATAAAAGGAAAGCCCTCATAACCACTAATTGAATGTGAGATATATCTTTCAATCAAAATGATCTATATTAATTCAAGCTAGTTTGTAGCCATAGGCGATCACGTTGATTATATTTACAAAGAAATTTCGAGTTGTTAAATGCCAACATTGACCTCTGTCCAAATCTAGAGATCCTGACCTAACCAGTGTCGAGTGGGCAAGTGGAAAACTGGCTCATTATGTCATCGGTATCGTGGCAGCACGTCAAGAACAGACACCATCTTCCTTTTATGGTTACAACCTGGTCAGCATCCTGCAGAAGCAGCTTATCCTCTCTGAAGATCAATTCCGCAAAAACAGATTTAAACTGTCATGGATGGCTATTGCTTTATGTCAACAAAACGCGACATTTGACCAGAAGTTTGAGGACATCCTGACAGCAAATCCGGGCACTTATTACTATGGAATAGGTAATGTGACATGTAAAAGCTATTGTAATGTATGCTATCAATAATAAAATACATAAGAAAAAGATAATGTAATGTATGGAATTATTAATTTTGTTATATGAAATCTGATATATGTAAACTACAATGTTATTAAAAAAATAAGAATGAGAAGAAATATAAAGGAAGTAACGACATGTAATAATCCAAAAAATGCAATATATTATGCATTTAATAGGTAACGTGATATTTGTAATAGGTTAGTGATGAATGTAGTGAAAACGATACTTGGGGAGGACATTGTCATGTATAGAATACATAATGTGATATTTGTAGTATGTAATGAAATACTAATTACAGATATAGAGTTGTGTGCAATGGACAAAAGTTAAGTATATAATTATTTGTGTAATATAATAATGAGATATAAGGAATGTATGTGATATGAAATACAAAATATGTAAGACGTAATGCGATGTCTTTTTATGGAAATTGAAATATATGTATAATATAATGTAATATATATAAACGGTTACCTGGTATATGTTATACGTAAGATACTATTTGTAAAACAATGTATGTGAGTTGTAATTTGATATATATAATAAATGATATTTGAAATGTTAATGCTTTAAAATAGTATCGTTCAATTCGTTGACGTGCTCTATAATTCAGTATATGTGTTTAATATTCTGTAAGTTAATGTCAATGGGTTGTATTATGGAAAGAAACACGCATTCGTACATTTTTAAAACAGAAAAACCTGTTTTGCTGCAAGTGTAATTGAAAATTTAAAACATTATTAAACTAACAAGAATCATTACAATAATGTTTTGTTTTGGCCCCAGATGAGGCATCGATGATAACTATGGCATGTTTGTGCCTCAACACCACGGGTTGCTCCTCTGCTGCCAATGCCGCCGAGAAGTTCGTGTCGGAAAACCTTAAAACAGGTCTAAATGTCTATTCTCTTGGCCTAGGAGCACAGGTGAGATGCAACTTCAATGTGAATTCCTTTAGTTGGTGACGCAGGTCAGACCATGTAAAGCCCTGGTTGCGTACAAATCGGAAGGAAACCACCATTTTGACTTTGGTACTGATCATGACTCCTTAACGATTTCTTGATGTCCACTAAAGGGATTTTTAGGGGTTACCGTTCGATCAAAATTAACCAATTGATTAACAGCGTTTTGGTCGATGTGCTATTATGTTTAATTCATGGAGAATTTTCATTGAGTTGGCTTACCGCATTTAACATTAACTTTATAAAGCTGAATCACATCGCTTAATCTTTACTTTCCACAGTGGTTTTTCAGATCACGTTTACTATGTGGAGCTGGATCACATTAGCTAATGTTTTTTAATGAGCTGGGTAATATCAGTTAATGTTTACTTTATGGAGTTTGCATACACCAGGTTATGTTTATTTTAAGGAGGTGGCATACATCAGATCATGTTTACTCCATGGAGTTTGCATACATCAGGTTATATGTTTACATTGTGGAATTTGCATACATCAGGTTATGCTTACTTTATGGAGTTGGCATACATCAGGTTAAACTTACTTTATGGAGTTGGCATACATTATATTATGTTTACTTAATACTGAAAGATATATGATTTTCAAATGAAGCAATTAGTTTCTAGACTTAGATATCTCATTTTATATCAGTAAAACTTTTATTTATAGCATGACTGTGCTACAAATTCAAATGGATATACGTGTTTAAACAATCTATTGGTAAATTTGATTTATGTAGGTATAGGGATGAATTACGGCTCCTCTAGGAATTAATCTAAAAAGAAAAAAGAAAACAAACCATTGCACATGTTTTTCTTTACCTGACTAATATTTTATCAACTATTGTTTTGATTTGTTAATTTTAATTTTGTGTTTTGTAAATAAAACGTTTTCTTCACTGTTGTATACAATTCTGACCTCCGATACTAAAAACAATTACAGTTGTGGAGATAACAACATGCCTTTATTAAAAGGTAAATGTTAAGTAGAAATAAAAAAAAATGTTATATGAATACAGTTTTATGCAGTGTCATAAAGCGATCACATAAATTATGTAACGTGTATAATATCACTCCGGAAATGACGTCACAATCGAATAGGAATAATCAATGTGACGTCACGTCATTGTTAAGCGGACGCACATTGTCATCCTTTCAGAGACAGCAAAGTGCAAAATATTCGTTTCAGATCACAACTATACACAACTCGCCAGAGGCTCACAAAAATGAAAAAATAACACCTTGTATCATAAATCTAAAATGAAGGGAAACTTATGTCAGATTTTTTCTATAAGAGCCAATTGACAAGGAGATGCTTATCGTTGCTAAGAACACATGTTTAATATTTAGGTTGACAACTTGAACGAGGTAAGCTTACCATGCTGTCGAGATTATCCTTCTACGTTTTACCACTCTAAGTTGACCGCCATTAAAATTATATGTCAATTGTTTATTATTTACGTACTTAAAAGCAATTGTTTCACTGACAAATGCTTCATTCGTGAGTTTGTATTAAAATAATGTTAACTTTTAATAGACATACAATGAATATAGAATTGTGTAATGAGATTTCTCCCAGACCTTAATTACAAGTTAGCACAAAATGTTAACATCATATTTCATATTCCGAAGGTCATTGTAAATATATGATTTTCCTTTAAATTCTGCAGGCTCTCATTGCTACTGGAAAGACTTCATACTTGCCACAAATACAGAAAGCGGTAACTGAAATAAAAAGCAAATTGAGAAGTAAGTAGGGTATTGAATGACAATGATAATTGTGCTTACAGATATCGTTTTCATCCTACGAAATTAAAATACGGTGTTCATCTTAGATAAAGAATGTGCGATGAGAATAATCTTAAATGCGTTTTGTTTGTTTTAAATCATGATTTGATAAATATCACTTACCAATAATTCACATTTAGCTTGTTCACACAAATCCCTCCTATGTGACCACTGCAGGAAACGTTGCTAAATTGTTGCTGAACTTTAATCACAGATTAAGTGGAAGGGGTATAACCCCAGGAAACTTGGCTATAAACTCATATTCGGTCAGTGATACGCTGACCGAATATAGGATTTATTATGTCAACTCTTTTTAAAATATTCTAAAATCGGTGTGAAAAGGAAGCAGTATAAATGACGTTACCCAAGCATATATCTCATGTGGTGCTGTAGAATGCGATCTTAGTGTTTCATAGTTTAGGCATCAGTATAGACAGATGGAATTTAATTTATTATTTTAACTATTATTTTATTATTTATTATGATAATTATTATCTGCATAGCTCCCTATCAAACCCTAGGAATGTTTTTCTAAGACAATTTAATTTTATTTAGTGACATACTCTTACACAATAAATATGTATTCAGCGAAATCAGGAGAGGGTTGCAGTAAAATTACTCAAACGCGTCTGACCCCATGACCCCCGTATTTGTCGAAATTTGCTTTGGTTTGCTAAAAGTAACATGAAGATTTTGTTTATTATCTCTACCAAGACTTGTCCCGCGATACAAAATGAGTATCACAAAAAATCAAAGTCCACGATTGCTGTCTTGAAGTAAAATTTCGTACCTGTGGAACTCGTGTTATCATTTAATTTCCACAAGATTGTTCCTGACAACAACGATGCCACAAATTATGGTATCCTTCATTTCTCATCCGTGCATAAATCATTTCTGTAAAAGGCAGACAACTCATGCCTACAAAGCCACACCAGCTTTTAAATTTAGTAATTCTCGAGAAGTACTGTAGCAGAAGCATAACTGATATTTAACACAGATAAAAGATTAAACGCTGCTTAGGGAAGCAAAGGATGACCTTTTATATCCTCCACATCAGCACCTTGGACCAGACTTGCCCTAATATGACAGTAGAATTTTGTTAAAAATAGAAAGAAAATGACATAAACATTACATAAAGGTTATAACCACCAATTACACGATCATAAAATTACAAAAAAGTCATAACCAAAGGTATAATCATGTTTTGGAATGCTCGGATAAAGTCTTTAATTGTATGTGTAAACGAAAATATTCTGAATAAATAAACTTATCGACACATTCCTTCTCATGCCTGCCGCTTCTTAAACGTCCCGTGCGCTCTACATCTCAGGAAATGATTGACAGTTCGAGCTACGTGACACAGATATGACCTTACCTGTGAAAACAGCGACTGCAGTTCGCACGGATACTGCGCACGCATCACCAACAACATCACTTAATAACTTTTGAAATTCAGACTTTTTACCAACGCTTACCTCTACTACACCACCTAAGATTGTTTTTATATAAAACCTAACCAACCGAATTTCTGTATCGGCACTCAAACGCTTTTCTCGTAATTCGGTATGAAACACGTCGGAACGAACCCTATTGGATACATTTTGCGTTGCAGAAAAAGACTCGGAGTCTCCAAACCCGTCTTCAAGGTAAACCATCATCATGTGACCTTCCGATCTGTGGCGCTGAAGACCAATAAAAAGGTTAACATTTAAAAACAAAAAAAAAAACATCTTTTTTCCAAAAGTCAAAGGAAATTCCAAAAACTTCACTTGATCTGGGAGCATTTCAACATCGATTATGGAATGTCCCTGACATTATCCGATGCTTTTCTTGTGCCCTCTAACATGACCCACATATCTTAGAGAGATTAATCACATAGGAAAGCGAAACGCACTCATCTACCACACCGCTCGCTAGCAATTCATGAATCGCATTACTGACAAATGTGCTATGCGTAATGGCAGACTTGTTATTTATTTTTATTTTTCCGACCCGGGTTATGCAACAAAATAACCATAGTCTACGACACCACACACATTACCATAGCTTTACCTTTAACAACTACGTTTTTATTTCCAACCATTACAACGTCATTGAAATGATGACTTACCGGCTGATCTTCATTATTTAATTGCGGGGTGACTTTGGGTGGGGGCGGTACTTACTCTTCCTGGGCAGTTGCTGGCCTAGTGCCCGGTCCCGTAACAGTAGAAACAGGTCAAACTCTGTTTGTTGGCGGGTCTTGCTCAGGAGGAATAGAAACTCACCGGCGCTTCGTGCCTACTTCCGTTTAATGCTCCTATCTTGGTGTAAAAAGAAGACTCTCCCACCTCTCCAGTACATTAAATGCCTCTGAAAAGGTCGACGTTGTTCGAGTTGACTCCGCTGCCCCGCCTAAGGCATGGGCGTTCATACGGCTTACTAGCGTTACGGCTAGCAGATTTGACCTTCCGTTTCCTGTGAACTGTGGCCTCAGTCTGGAGAATTTTAGCAGAATCGTCAGCGTCTTCACAAATAGGGTCGTCTTCGTTCTCGGTCAAGGTACCCCAGCCATGATAATCATGTAACAAGCGTGTTTCTCACGTCTAAATGAGCAACGCAGTTAGTAAGAGTAGTCTCTGCTAAACCGCTAGTATCGTCTTCAATAACTTGAAAAGCTTTATAAATTTCAAGTCGCCTCTCAGATGTGAAGACAAACTGTTTGTGGTACCCTTCGAATTTGAATTTATCAGACTTGTTCGTTGTTAAATGTTTGTCGTGACTTAGAAGCTTATTGTCAATGTCCGACCGAATGAGGGAACGATGAGAACTCAGAGTGATATCAAGCCTAGAGGAAAAAAGGGACAGTAGAATGATTCGCCAAAGAATCCTGACGAGTAGGTTCCGATGGGCTCTCATCTTTAGTATTGTTCATGATGAAACCTACGGACGGGTAAAAACACGTCCGTACTGCTGTGAACGATTTCGTCGAATGCAAACACAAACTGAAGGTCATTCCGATATGGCTGCCACACCAAACTGTATATCAAATTCAATATTCATTTTCTTACATTTTTCTCGACCAATGCATCTCCATGGACATCCAACCTTATGATAATAACAACTTTAAATGGATTTTTTCCTGAATTGTGACTTTTATTAAGCTTGGAAAATGAACATATAAAAAGTGAGTTTTTTCATTAGTTATTGAATATTTTTTCTGAAATTTAGTGTGCATTGTCCTCAATCATGCTTGAAAAATATTGGAGGAGGATTTGTTTGTGACAGAGATTGTTTATTGCTAACGGAATGCATTATTGAATTTGATATACAGTTTGGTGTGGCAGCCATATTGGAATGACCTTAATGCACTACACCTGTAGTACAATTTAAGAACTACACTATAAACAAAACGAAATTAATTTACTTATTACTGCGTTGTTTAGATGTTGTAGAGAAAATGAACAATGGACTTGGCGTTTCACAAATCCTTCCTCCCTTTGCAAAGAGATCGCTTCTTGACATCGCCTGTCTTCCACCTCTTGGTAAGTCACGTTTAAGTATAGTAAACCTTAAAATAAACAATAAGAGAATACCTTGGGGTCAGCAACCATAATTCGAACTCAAAATCGATTAAACAAGGGCAAAATATGAGCAACAAAACCAAAAGGCACGCAAATGAGCATTATCAAAAGCGTTGACTTTCATATTGCACACAGAAATAGCAGATTTGCCTATGATGACGATCATAAAACTGGTCCTTAGTCTTCAGATTTTTACTCAATACATGACCAAGATGGTAATAAAATTCCTTAAATTCTGTCTTTTTAGCTTGTATGATGTAATGTAGACGACATTTAAGGGTATCATTTTTGAGACGTTTCTGTATACACTGTTGTCTTTTCTTTAAGATTATCACCAAACAGTTCCTTTGTGTTCAGGTCAGACAATTGAGATATTTTTCACAGTAGAAGACCTTATCATGACCAATACCACCCGACAATATAACGTAGTCGTGTCTGTACCACCAAATCCGACACTTCTACAGTCTATGCAAGCTCTCCAGGCCCAGCCGGACTCCGAATTCAGGTATGTCAACAAACTAGTCCTGATATATAACCGCATTGACTTTCCCCAGATCTTTATATATCCTCCTGTTTATACGATTTTAGCCCCTAACAGTGTTCAACTAATTTGTTTACGAAAATAATTACTGTACAACTTTAAGATCATGAATAACGAAACTTGTCATTTGTTCAATGTTTGATTAGGACAACAGAGTCCACTATGAGAATAACCGCTTTGTGTAGGGCTAAATCTAGCAGACAGATTTCGATATCTTCAAATTTAAGTATGTACTATATTTAATCTTGTATCTAGCCAAAACTCTTCAAATGATAATTCATGAATTTCGGAACTTTATTCAATATATATATTCAGATGCATATACCTATACATATAATATGCTGCTTTTAGATTCAAAATAACATGATTTAAATAGTTCCTCTACTTGTATATGATATGTTTCACGTTCGAAGGGAGATAACTTATTATGTTGATGCCGACAGTTCAAAACACAATTCATAACTTCTATTTCATTGATGCCTTTAGCTTCGGGACCATTTCAACCAGTTTGGGACCTATGGTTATCACAATTAATGGTATAACAAGAGATGAAAACAGCAATTACTGGAAGATTCTGACGGCTCCAGACATACCCCTCGAACAAGGTAATCATCTTATTAAGAAACATACAGTATCGCTTGTAATACATCGATGTCGTAAACAATAACTCATATGTATGTTGAACTCTTCTTAAGATTTAGCAACTATCTGCATTTGATTATTTTAACATTATATCTATCGTATACGTTACGTTTAAATCTGTTTTAATTACTGACACTTTATGTATTAGCTGAGTATTAAACTCGAG
The DNA here is from genome assembly GCF_002113885.1 of Mizuhopecten yessoensis. NCBI lineage: Eukaryota > Metazoa > Mollusca > Bivalvia > Pectinida > Pectinidae > Mizuhopecten > Mizuhopecten yessoensis. The sequence continues at coordinate 1,088,570 of NW_018480074.1, read as the reverse complement.
ATTTCAATAAGTCAAACTATCGTTAACAATACTGATAAGAGGACTTAAACACGTCGTGTTAATCTTTACAAGCAATGACAAGCAGTTTGAAAAAATATTGAAACGCTTGTATTTACTTTATCTGTAAAATATGAATGAATTACCTTTGCTTCATGGAGTATACATTTTTCATTACAGGTGTTGCAGAAACCTATCACAAAGACGGAAAACGCTACATATTTAATCTCACTGCCTTGAACCGTCCTTAAAATGTACAAAACATGGTGAAGAATAAGTCTGTTTCCATGGTAGCAAACTTGAACATTTCACCTATATATGGAAACTACTGTCAACGTGTATATATTTTTTAGCTGTATTCTTATTTTAGCGCTTTTCACAGTTTGAAGAATAGGCTTGTTTATGATTTTGCTTATTCATATTTTTATATAAAGTCTTCAATTGCATTTTGTAAGTGCGCCGTTATGAGAATTATGACAATATATGTGCGAAATATGCATTTGAGTAAAAGTTGCTGTCATAGCAATGAAACATTATGATAATAATAAATCATAATTCGAGGTTCTTATTTACCGCTTTATCACAAGGTTCGTAGGTCGTCTCATAGCGGTTCGCAAATTATTATCCGTGGTTATAGGGCCTTGCAACCAGCCAATATCTTTCTCGACTCCGTGGGGAGCATACAGCCGGTGCCATTTCGGCGCTCACCGCTAGCATTCAAAAGTTCTAGCACTGCACAACCACGTACTCCTTTACAACTGGTTAGACTGGAACAAGCGGAGTAAAGTATATTGCTCAAAGACACAACACAGTGCCGTGTTCATCAAATCTTGATATATATTCGTACATATATATTACGAATTTCGATGTGACTTTGTCAAAAAAAATCGAAAATTATTGAATTAGAACATGGAAATATTTCAACCTTTCTAATCTTCAATAGATTCAGAAAGGTGTCTCTTTGCGTTGTATTTAAAAATGACATTATATATATTGTATTCATCTTCCTCAGCTGATGTTGATATCTTTGCAGAGTTGTCCAAGAGTGTTGGAATGTAAAATCACAAGACATAAAAAAAACTGTTTTAAACCACTCTGCTTGTAATGGATATTTCCATATGAAACAGCGAATAAAAAACATTTTGAAACCCTGTTGGTGTTGTTTTGCATTTTCTATTAATGTCACAAATATGGACGTTACGAAAACACGATAGGAGTGTTTTGTGTTCAGGTGATATAATTACGCTTTGAGATGCGGTTCATCGGTAATATGAATGGCCTCGACATTGCAGGATAATTTTAACAGAAATAAATATGATTGTTATGGTTTCATGGTGGAATAGTAAACTTTTCGACTAAAAATTCCAAACAAGAGTCAAACGTTACTTCCGTATTGTTTGTTTACTTTTTCGACACCTTTGTTTTACTACTACTCGTTTCGATTCATAGTCTGATACCCCGAGACGAAGTGTTATATGTTTACATAGTGACATTGCAGCGCATATGTAAATATTCCACTTTATACAAAGGGAAAACTTTTTTGTACCACGTGAGACGTGATATAATCCACTACATACAAAGCAAAGTGTTTTTGTCTACATGACGTGATACGCTACGAAAGAGAATCCATGTAGTCATGCAGTATGTATTTATATTAAGCGTAAACATATAACGACTGAATCATATAATTCTGTCAGATTCGATATCGACAGTTATAACTGAATTATGAAAAAATCGATAATAACTAGTAGGTATGAAAATGCGACAAAAATATGAAAAGTATAACACATAAAACTAATATTCCCCCCTTTAATGCAGCATATTTTTTATTCTAATTTATTGTGAATTAATGTCGTTTGCAAACTAGAAATTGTTCGGTTCCAAGAAATTCTACTTCAAAAACGAATATGTCTGGGTTTTTTTGAGGAGTTGATTGAGGAAACACATTTCAATTCGAGGTTATTGAAACGCTCAAACTTGTCTATTTATTGATCTACATTAAGGACACGTGTAACATTATATACGAGGCTTTATTACAGTTAAACGTTGATGTACCAAAAGATCGTGTGACTATATAGTATCCAAAAGTGATGAAACCGTTATAGGGTTACATGTATGATCTCAATGTGACATCATTACCAGAGCATGGCGTCCCACTCTGTTCTTTATTCTGATACCGGAGTGGCCAGATATATCGGGAGTCACCTTGGAAAGAAAGAAAAAAAATGATTGAAAGAGCTAATAGAAACAAATGATTGATACCAAGTAACAGGATATAAAATAGTGTAAATGTCGTGTGAGTAATAAAATGTATCAGAAGTCAAAATCTAAGGAAAACAGTTCGCAAGCATAGCATGCATATTGTGAGTTCCCTCCCTAAATATTCCGGAGTGCAGGTATGCCTATTGTCAATAACTTTCAAACAAATACATCAAAAATAATGAAAGATGTTTCGATCTGATGTATGTTGTGAGTTAATTCATTTTTAAATACATTAAAACTCTTCATTGTGAAAATATACAGTGTTAATGTTGTGCAAACATAAAACGTAAAAAAAAACCAGAAGGTATACGTATACAAAACAATGAATTTAAAAGATTCCATCTGTATCTAAACAAAAGAAAGCAATAAAAGAATTCCAAAGTGTCAACACATTCATTATTCGACATTAAAATGATATTGCTGTGGAGAAAAGGATAATAAGACCAGATGTTCCGGGAGGTAAGTGTCTTAGCCACAGCCCACAATGTAAATCTAGATCAAATCAAAGTAGTTTTAATGTCTGCATAGCGAGAGCTAGGAATGGTGACAACTAAATAGCAAAACACATAAATGAGTAAAAGCAAAAATAACGACCCTCATTTCACACAAACAAATATAACATATTCCCCACGAATACCATAAAACGTGTCCATAGTCTTTATCGACCGGCATCTTTGATGTCGTTGTTTGAAAACTGTCTGTAAGCAGTCGTCACCTATCATAGAAATCAAAATTTTCGGGACATGCTCTTGAATTCCAAATCAGCATCGACAGATTGGAACAAGATATATCTCTAATGTTCATGATTGGGAAATTAAAATAGTCCCACTTATCGTACAGCTTAGCAGCCATCCTTAAGATATGGATAAGGCTTAGGAGGCACGGTAGTCTAGTGGAAGGACGCCGGGCTCGTGACCGAAGAGTTGCGGGTTTGAGTCACGGCACGGCACTGTGTTGCATCTTTGAGCAAGATACTTTACTCCGCTTGATCCTATTCTTGATAGCTAATATCTACTGTAATGTGTCGAAGTGCATTGTAAAATTAAATACAAAGCAAAATATTGATCCTTGAAAATTGAAAAAATTTAATTAAAAAATATGTATATGCCTATCGACCTACCCTATTTTTCTGGCATTTGATCTGAAATACGCACATTTTTTTGTTTTCGCCCAAATTTGTTTTCTTCTTTTATATTTTTAAATGCATAATATCATTATAGACTCTTCATTGTCCTATGTCATTGTTATTCTACTTAATCTAACTTTTAGGTAAGGATGCTTTCGTTGTGTATTATTGCTGTGTTTCTTTTTCATCATCTTAAATAAGACGATGAACCTACGGTTATCCGATTGGCTATTGGGACAATTCTGTATGAAAGGCCGTTGACACATTATTTCGCACCGGTTGTCTGCAAGGTCTAATGATCTATTTACTTAGAGACTATCTCAAGCTGCACTCTCTAATGTCACATATACTTTTAGCCCTGTGTTACATATTTGTGCTTGAATTCAGTTTCAAAAGTGTTAAAACTGTTAATTATCGTCTGGCCACATTGTCATTATGTATTTAAACACACGGCGTTCGAGTGTTGTATTCTATTATCTAGTATTCAAATTAACTGAAAATAGCGTCAAAAACGTAACGAAGGGTTTTGGTACTTGATCATGAAATTATCCTTCAATTATTGCTATCACATGGTATTAATATAGACGGTTATAAATAAACGTTTTTGTCATATTGGACAAAACAGAACTGAGATATTATGACGTTGAGCGTGAGAGGACCGTGGACCTCTGATAATGTATAACCATATATATACCATTGATTGATTTCAGAGCACCATTCGATGGCACCTATTAATACAAGGTTTTGTTTTTATTTCAGCCACTGAGTGTATAGTGAACCCTCACAGTCATTAACTATACGTAACGTAGGAGCAACAGCTTCTTTTGTGTTATCACATTACAACTGCAATGTATGTTAAAGTTCTGTACGAGATCTTAGTTTGTTTATGTTTTATCACATTAAATCAAAATGTACGTTTGTTAAAGTTCTGTACGAGATCTTAGTTTGTTTATGTTTTATCACATTTAAATGCAATGTATGTTAAAGTTCTGTACGAGATCACAGCGTGTATGTGTTACAACATATAGCTACAAATCATGTTAATGTTTTGAAGGGGCCAGAGCCAATAGTCGATATCACGTAAAACTACAAAGTATGTTTATGTGTTATTAGGGATTCCAATTTGTATTTCTTCATATAGCTATATAAAAAATATATGATGTAAATATTTTGTAGTATTTTCAACTTCTCTGTTTCATTAATTCAAAAAAGAAAAATGGCCTCGGATCGACTGGGGTTTTTCTCACCTGTAAGAATTCCTACTGCTATTGAGTTACGCTCTGTTTGTGTAAGCTCGTATAACTACAAAGCTTGTTCGTGTTTAATAAGATATCACAGTGTGTGTTTCAAGATTCTACTACACAGTGTGTTAACGGTCTCCAAGAATCACAATGTGTATGTGAAACCACACATAGTTATAAAGTATGATCATGTTCGGAGAGAGCAAGAATTATTATTTGACTGATTAAGATGGCGCATCATGTATAATGTTTGTAGTATTTTAGTGAATTGACATTTCATAACCCATTTGATTTCTTCCATTTAAAATTGCATTGTAGTCACTGCAATGTTACTGCAATTCATCAAGATGGTCATAATGTCCTATCTATATTGCATGCTGATGTTGTGACCCAAATTCTATATCCAAAGGTCAAATGCCAACAGCCATATACTTACCCAATGATTGACTTCTTTTCTCCAACCTTATTTTGACACTGACATAACGATTGCAAAATCAAATGTGGTAGACAGCTTTCAAATCAAACAAGAACAAATTGACAAAAAGATGGTTTGCCAACTATATTCTTATTCTTAATTAATGCGGTATGCAAAAACGTATAGGAAGCATGTTGATTTCCCTGATCTGATGTCAGTTGTCCACTGTGGTTTGACTATAGATACCATTTCCAATAGTAGGAGTGTGTTAGAGAAATTTCAACTCGAAGGGTAATATCCTTGAGGGCTGGTTGTCTTGCTTCGAGCCGAGAATACGACATTCAAAAATCTCATCTCTAAGCTGTCTCACTTAAAAGCGTTAAATGGTATCATGTATTTAAAGTAAGTTTAAATTGCCGTTGTGTAAAACTTTTCTTAATAAAGTTGTCATGTGATATGATATTCAAGAAATAGATTTGATTTTAAACCTTGGCAGTATACATTAAAACATCCCGAAGAGTTTCAATGTTGAATAAGATGACGGATTCAAATCGCTTTCACTTATACAGTACACAAGTTTGAAAGAACACATAGTATTCAATAAGCAATATATAACAGCATGTTGAAAAATCTGCGCCGTTGGCATTTATTAAAAAAATATTTTTTTTTATAATTGCTATCTAATTTTCTTAATTAACTTGTGCACACCATATCTTGGTAATGTTGCTTCCTCCTTAGACACTCCGCATCAGAAAAGAGAGTAGTTGTTGTGGGGTCATCATTTTATCAAAGTATAGAATAGTGGAAAGTTCAGGAGTACATGTATTGGATTATCATCATGTGCACAAATCCCGTGTGAAATGTCACTCTTCAGCTAAAAAACAAACGATAAGTTCACCAAATAGTTGTTTAGTTGTTTCAATGATCATAGTTATATTATTCTTGATAAAAAATGATTATCAAACTGCTTCCCTTCTTTTATATTTTGAGGAAAAATGATGAACCCACGCCAGTTTCCATACATTGACAGAAGCATGGATGAAAAGTTTTAATTTAACCATCACTTGAAGGAATTCGATACCTGCAATATCATATATTTTAACCTATATTAGAGGCTCCTCAAGTTTTTTGTCATAATCAACGGTTAAGACACGTAACATCTGATGGCACTTTTGAAAATCCAACTCTCCTCGATTTTAGCCTTCGTTGGAAAATAGCCTTCCTAATGAGAGAGAAAATGTACCTTGGCCGAGCTCTTTTTAAAAACGTCGTCTCGTAATTGTTCAAAAACCAGAGCACTGCCATTTATTAAGAATCAATATCTATCAATGTCCATTTTGTGATAAACTCGGACGACGTGCAAAGTGAGTGTTAATTGTTTATAACTGTCCTGACTTTTGCATCGCCCAATGAGTAATTATAACATAATAATGGTTGTTTTCAATTTACTGTCCATCTTACCACGAAATTTTATCTTTAATATCAGGATATAAGTTGCAAATTGTTTATGTTTGTAACCTATGGCTCTTATTTGCGCGAGAAGTGAACACCGGCCATGAAGGCTAAATTATACCCGGTAATACAGACAGTTCAATGCAAAGGTTTGCTCGTTACTTTGGCCAATGTAAGCTGTCCTAAACCTACGGCCCCGGCAATCAAGTCAGAAGTTTCAAGATTATTGAGGTGTTTTAAGTAAGTTTTAGTGTACTTGATGTTTCGTAAAGATAAATTTCGTTTTGACAATTAGATTTTAGACGAAATGAACTACGAGGAAAATGAGTCTATTTATGTCGCAGTTACCTCCCTTGCTCTACTGAGGGAGCTACTACAAACTTGGTCGAAGTTAAAAACAGTCTAACTAATGGGGATATCCCAATACAAACTCCCAGTTAACAGACGTTCTTGGCATGAAGAACAAACACAGTGGAACTTAATATTGATAACATAATATGATGTTGTTAGATATTTAAACAGGCATCCTCAAACACTGAAGTTCGTCTTTGTGTCTGAGATTAATTTTAACTATACTAATGAAATGTAATATTCGAAATAATTCAACACAATATTCCAATATAGTCATTTCTCAATTATTAAGATGCGTTCAATATGACAATCACATGTGTATCGGCCGCCTCTACAGTATATCATAATAATATGAAGTGTGGATCTATTTAGTGTTGCCCTTGTAATGTAGAAGCAAAATGAAACGGAAAACTCCACGCTTTATCAACATAAAAATGCAGAACTGGAGCACAAACGTTAATACAACAAACATCAACAGTAGGAACCAAGGAGACACCAGAACAACAGGAATGACAGTCTGGGGCCGTTCATTAACTAAACGGGAGTTCATAATGCCTAATTGTAGCTCTTCACGATTGAACAAGTGCAATTCAGGCAACTCTTTATAAGTCTGGCTATCATATTGCCTATGATTGTCATATAAAAAACAGCGTCTAGGGAAAAAGAAATAAAAGAAACAACAGCTTGAGAGATGTACATTGGAAAGTCGCTACTTTCAACAAGGTGCAATGCACTCCATCGCCATCAAACTCAAATCTAATTTTAGATATTATGGCATGATATGTCATCACTACGACCGTTTCACTTCCGGGATATTTTTGCACATTCCTTTGTTTCATCTTTCAAATCTTTACAACTGTTTCGCACCGCTGATTCACTGACATAACGCATACGAGTCTCGTATACTAGACTGGCCCCGGCCTTTAGAATATTGAATTATTAAGAAGAAAAATATAACTCTAATAATTTTGATCACTTGGATGTCTGATTCTAGAGTTCTAAAGTAAAGTGAGAGATAAGCATGTAGTAATATGAAGTCGAGAAATTCTTCGTAAAAACTTGGGGGCTGGTAGCCAGTCTACTCATGTACGACCGTCCAACATCTGTTTACCACATAACTCGGTTCTACTTTCAACGTGTTGTCTTATCGGAGACCAGGTTTTTGTACAGACTCCCTACATAGTAATGTATGTCTTGTCTATCCCGATCTATACTTTAGTCTTCATCCCGATCACTCAGTAACACACTACATGTACAGCAAGCAGGGTCTGACCAGATAGCTCAGAGAGACGTATACCAGCTTCAAAGTTTATTTGGCTACATTTCTGAAATCCTTCAGCATCATAATGTGATGAGTTGAATTTCAAGTATGTTACGATTTGTGAATGGTTTTTTGTTATTGTGCAAGGAGGACAATATGTTTACATTTGTTTCGATTCGAGACTTTCTTTAGAGGCACTGAAAATTTAGGTTACCTTATAAATTTTGCATTTGTTTATGGTTTACAGTGTAGTAATTTGGTTTAAATCTTTGTCCATTTAAAATAACCACTATCTTTTTCTGACAATCATAGGGTAGGATATCAACCTCCAACACCGGTGTTTGCACACGGGGCGTAACCTGTTCTTCCTTCTATCGCTTCTGCTAGTCGTGGCTTTTTCCCTGTCGAAGAATTTCAATGCTATCTTAGAAACTTTTTGTTTTGATAAATGGATCATTTAAATTTGGGTTTAACTTTGTTTTAAAACTGTTACATTCGGCAAAGAGTTGTTTTATTTATCTATTTATATTATAATATAATTATAATTCAATTGGTCGGAGTCTTTTGACTTGTATTAAACAAAGTTTCGTAAAAACACCAAACACAATAAAAATGGGTGGTGGGGGTGGGGTATTTACATTTACATTTAGCTTTCGTTTACGGCTTTAGAGATATACTCTCTACTGTTTGTATACTTGCTCCACCATGCTCCAGTCGAGTACAATAAGTGTTTCCTGAAACAGCATCATCTACTAGAAATTGCAATACACTACATTTAATGTGTTTTAGACTGTATCAGGTTATCGTTTGTGTTTCTTTATAAACACTATCGTAATAGAAAACACTCTAGTTCATGTATACAAAATATAGAAAAGGGAACACATCCCCCCCTACCTTTACCCGACATTTTGTACGAATGTGTTCCGTAGTAGTATGCGGGTACAGGTAAAATATAGCAACAAAATAGCGCGATTTTTGTTATGCCAACATTAAAAACAGGACCATATGACTTAAATGAAACGATATTTTAGTAAAATATTAGCTGGAATGGAAACAACAATGATATTCTTTTTGACAATGTTTGTATTTATAACGATATGTTATTTTGAAATAAGTTGAAATCGGAAGTATTGTTTGGTTCCACACTACAAAATGTTGCGATTGTGTATGATGTTCAACAGCGGACACATGCCAACGTATATTGGCCATATTATCAAACCATTGATTCACGTGTAAACACGTCGTAATATTTACATTTGGTATCTATCTTGTGTACATTAGACGAACGTGTTTTATTAAAACATCAGAAAGTTTTTGGCACAAGGTTGATAACACAGAACGGAATTTATTTTCTCGTCATATATTAAGTGATAGAAATCAATAAACTAGTGATAAATATATGTCAAATATCAACACTCTACGGTACATCCCTTAACGGTATCGTATTAGATCGGACATGATGGAATCAAGTGTAACTTATCCCCAATCTGGTTGTAAAAACATGTATGTAACCTTTGTTACAAAGGTAATTTCATATCGTCGAGTTTTTAGGCGAAAAGGACGACTCGGCGTCTTTATTTGACCTTGGCACTCCGCCTTGTCCTTGGTAGATTATAATTACCTAAGTTTCAAATGTGTGTATTAACTTACATTGGTAATAATTTCTTAGCCTGTTTCCATCATTTCTAAGTTGACTTGTACAACGAAAAGACTATATCCGTTTTCTTCGTTTATCATTTCTGACATTCTTTGTGTCATTTTTTTACAAAATATATTTCTACCTCCTGAACATACAAGTTTTTAGAAGTGTTCTCCGCCGAACTTCTTACACTTTTGATATTATACATGTATACTGTTCCATCGTTTTGAACCCGTTTAATTACAACACTGACCGGAACTACAATATCCCATGTAAATAAACATGATGGCTGCTGAAATATCGCTGGGCATTGTGAGACTTGACAATGTCATTGTAAATTTATGTGCAAAAATGAAAAAAAGAAATAAAAATACTTTTATTACAAGAAAAACTTGACCAATGTCTGTCTGCAATATCGTATAAAATGCACATCGGTTGAAATTACCAATGCCGGCAATGGAAACAATTTTAACACTCGTCCAATTTATTAGAAACATCGTCTGTTACACTGCACTGATTAACAGGGGTTCGTTACAAATATAGGGAAATACACATAATATATAGACCAACTGACACATAAGTTACAGACCTACTGATATGAGTCACAGCACACATAAACATTTAAGACATTTGTAACGAACCCCGGCCTCTGCTCCGTCGCAAGATTACTCACTTCGTTCAAACGATATCAGTTTCACGCGTCTCGCAGCCAACGTTTTCTTGAGGTTCTGGCGACATGTCAAATAACGAGGGTGTTATAGAATTTACCGACTGTAGTCAGATTCCCATACAATCAACACATAAATTCGCGTCTGGATTCTTTACAAAATGAGCAAAGAGAAAGTTCAAATTAACTTCCAAAAATAACTCCCTCGTGGAGGTCAAGGTCGGATTCACGGTGTTCACTGTATTTATCCATGCGCGAAATTTGTTCCGGGGAAAAATCGAAACAATTTCAAATCTAACTTTCAGCTCAGATTTCTATTGATAAACTTAAATCACCCTATAAACATATCAAACGCATCTGTATTGATACTGAATTGTGGAATAAAATTGAAGTGTTTGTTAAAATGTCAAAGTACTACTTTGTTTGCCAATCAGCACGCGACAATACGCTGTTCAAACTATTGAACGAAATTGTGTGGACTGTCGATAAGGCGGGCATTTTTAATTTTAATTATAAATTATATGTTAAAAAAGAACATAAGAGGCAGAGAAAACGTAAATATAAGTATTAAACTGTTTTTGTATGATATTTATGATCTATTTAAATGACACAGCTTTGCAAGCAAACAAATCATAATGCGCTAGCGCGCATTATGTTGTTTGCTTGCAAAGCTGTGTCATTCAAATAGATCATAAATACCATACAAAAACAGTTCAATGCTTAAGTATAGATCAGATTGTCTATTTTATTCGTTTATATTGCTTTTGTTGTTGGAAGCCACGAAGTTTGAAGCCACGAAAGACCTGACGTTTATCACAAAGATTTAAAATAGCAAAGAAAATAAAAAACAAGATGACCGGGTCGCATGTAACTTCCTGTACAGATATCGGTTATATTGCATGAGTAGATTTGTGGCAATAACTTACTTCTCAGAACTTTGCAATCTAAATTCATGTAAACTTCAGCATATCTGGCTTTCAGTTTATCATTGTGTAGATTTTTGTCGCCTCTATATGTAGTAAGTATTAGAACAATCTTCAAAATGGAGCATGTCTGCGGCGAAATTTGACAAATAAAGTTGCTGCGTTATTTGTATTTATGTGGAGGTTCCTTAATCTGCTATTTGTTTGATTTTTAATCAACTGAGGAAGAGGGGAGAGGGACGAGTGGTTAAGGCGGCTGACCGCCTAGCCCACCATCACTGGGTCACGGGTTCGAGGCCTTCGTGGGGAAGGTGTAGGCCGCAGGTTGGTGATTTTTCTTCTCTGGGTACTCCGGCTTTCATCAAACTGATTGGGCTTTTATCCACCACCAACACCTGGCATATATCCTTAAATGACCATATCTGTTAATAGGACGTAAACCGAAACCAAATTAAACCATGGAGGTAAAAAAAAAAGAGTCCTGTTGATTGGTTCAATGTAATTTGTTGAATATTGACGAATCGTATGCACTCTATCAGAGCATTGGTTTATCAGACCTTTCGATATCGGCAGTTGTTTGGGATTCCAGATTTAAATACAATTTCTTTTGGCAATGCTGATGAATCTTTAACAACATATGGCGTATGTTTATCGAAGAAATAATGAAAATAAACAAACATGATATCCCAGTCTTTTTGCTGAGCTCGTTTCTTATCTAACCACATGTATGTCCGCAAAGTATCCACCAATCAGAGTTGAGGAAATCCCTACATTTCATTACATCACACAGATTCCGTCCATCCTAAATCTTTTCCTAAACATTTATAGCATATTACAAGCAAAAACCAACTTTGAAAAAAACCTGTACGCTTATAGGAAAAATATCGTCCGGAAAGCGACAACCAATCAGAATTAAGGTACATATGACCTCGTTTAACTGTGCGTTATCAAACAAACATGCACACAATTTGCTGAAAATTTGAAAACAATTTATGCTTCCAGGATCTGAATTAAATTTGTGCAAGTTCTGCTTGTCGTGGAACTTAGCTTGAACATTTTAGAAAAAAAAAGTCAAATTAAAAAATAGAAAACAACAAATTTATTTAACAACAGATAATAATTTTACAATTACGAAACAAGAATACTTAGCGTAACTAGGGGAACATATCACATAAACATAGACAGCTAATAGTTACTACAAGCCATACAACTATCTATCGCTCCCTCGTTTCTCTCCGAATCTCTTTGACGTTTGACAACTGCAGGAACGTAGCACTATGTCGGTCATTTAAAATCATTCGTTCTAGATATTTGACGAAATTTCATCCCTAGCATCGTTAATACATTTGGTAAAGTGACACTAGGTCTGGCTACGTGATATGGTTCTCATAGTTATTGTGTAACATTCGTTCGCACATAAAAAAAAAAAAACATCTGCTAATTCCAGCAACCAGCAAATAACTTAATTAACGAACAAATGTCGGATTTACTAAATGAAACAAAAGTCGGTTTACTTAAATTTGATAACTGTTAGGTTCACATTAAATCACAAGGACAACATGAAAACAACCATCAAGTTTACTTAAAAACAGTTTTCAAATTTATGTAAAAAAACCCAACACAAAACACTAGTCTCCATATTCCGTTCAGAGAAAACAGATGGTGACGTAACGGCTTGTGTCTTGTCAAAGGAAAACAGGTCTTGGACAATTCAAATGCATTTAATAGATTCGGCAAATGAATGTCGAAGTCTGCTTCAGAATGTAAATACTGTAATATCTATCTCACATATTATGTTAGCACTTTTGACGTTATAGCAGTGCCTCCCGTCTGAGGATATCTATATTGTTCGGGAGACTGTACAGCCGTTTTGTCCGCGGAGTTCGTTCTATCGAATGTTCCACAGATAATCGCCTAGATGGTGTTTGCTTTTTCCGTTTGTCCGAACCAAACAAAGTCCTGAAGCACGCCATTTCTTCTCGAAAGACATCGGAATCACTGTCATTAATTAAACTGGGTCCACTCAGTGGATGACTGTTGTCGGCCGAAATTGACCGCATATATTTACGATGTGGCCTCGGTTCTAGCTCACATTCCTGAATCAGGTTCGATGTACTCCCCAGACTGTCTCTACTTCCGGAAGAGTCACTTCCGTTTTCGATAGGGTGCACTTGAGTGTCAACTTCACCCATCACTGATTTCAGAGCATAGCTTTTGCCCATTTCTGCATCTGTTTTATCGTGCGGGTATTCATATTGCTTTGAGGGTATAAAACTACCTGATCCTCCGCCGCAAGCGTAACAGATTTTTAATTTTATGTTGTTTAGGATTTTCAATAGTTGAGCTCTGCGCAGTAAGATATATAGCCACGGATCAAGGATCTGGTTAATTGCGAGTAAACGGAGAACCATGAGGTCCACTCGATGGTTGGTAACCCCCGTCACCTGGTTCACTATGATATTTACCTGCAAATACAAAGAAGATGCTTTAAAAAGACATGTATATACGCATAGCACATTTAATTATGATAGCCACGTACGGGTAGTATGAAACACGGAATCAAGTTTGACGTATTGGTGATGATGACGTGTATAGCCGGAAGTTGGCAATATCGATGATATTAAGATGGTAAGTGGGGTTGATTATCAAAAATAAGGCGCTACACCTGTAGTATGATCGGTATAACCTGTCGAACAGATGTTCCTCTTGGCACAGATTAACTTTGGGCTTGGTAGATACGCCAGGCCAGGTACGAAACAAACTGGCTAGCTCTAAACCACGGCCGAGTTTCAACTAAGACTGAGCTCATTTTAATATATTGAATTTAAAAGAAGAAGAAACAATTGTCTGAGGTACTACTTCTCTTTAACTATCAACTGTCTTGATAATCATCTGTCTATAACAATCATCTGTCTATAGCTATCTAATGTCTTATGAAAACACCTGTTTAACCTGTCTATGTCAATCACCTGTCTATAACGATCACCTGTCTATAACGATCATTTGTCTATAACAAGCACCTGTCTTTAGCGATCTACTGTCTTTAACAATCACTTGTCTATATAAATCACCCGTCTATAAATAGTACCTGTCCATGACATTCACCTGTCTGTAAATATAACCTTTCTATAACGATCATCTGTCTATAACCATCATCTGTCTATAACAATCATCTGTATATAACTACCACCTGTCTATAACTGCTACCTGTCTATAACGATCACCTGTCTATAACTACTACCAGTCTATAGCTATTTATCGTCTTTAACAATCACCTGTCTATACTTATCACCTGTTTATACTTATCACCTGTCTATACGTATCACTTGTCTATAACAATCACCTGTCTATACGTATCACCTGTCTATAACAATCACCTGTCTATACTCATCACCTGTCTATACTTATCACCTGTCTGTATCAATCATCCGATATCACCTGTTTATAACAATCACCTGATATCACCTGGTTATAACAATCACCTGATATCACCTGGTTATAACAATCACCTGATATCACCTGGTTATAACAATCACCTGATAACACCTGTCTGTAACAATCACATGATATCATCTGTCTATAACAATCACCTGATATCACCTGGTTATAACAATCACCTGATAACACCTGTCTATAACAATCACCTGATATCATCTGTCTATAACAATTACCTGATAACACCTGTCTATAACAATCACCTGATATCACCTGGTTATAGATAACGAACAGCTAATATTTTAACACGTAGGTAAGCGCCAATATTCAAGGTCAATAAAACTTCCAAAAAACTTTCTCCCAATACAATTATATAATTGAAATATATCTAAGAATTGGCTATAACATTTTTTGTTTAAAAAAAATAAACTCAACAGGCCATGCTGAGGTGAAGGAGTGCGCTAATATGACCAGTTCGCCACAGACAATAGGCCAATTTCCCTCAGTGTTTTGTTTTTGATGACGATTATATTTCAATATTTCACGTCAAGGTTCGATCAAAACAGGCAATTATACGGCATCGTTATACGGCAAGGTCAGAACGGTCGTCTTATCTCTATCAAACAAGGGTAATCCAGTACATCTATCATCATACACCGAGTTCTGTTCTGTAAACAGGATTCTTCATTCTCCTCGTAAATCTTGTTTTATTCTTCTTCTAAACCTGTTCCTGTCAAACTCTTCCCTCGGTGATAAAGAAGACGTTACTTGGTGTACCAGAAAGACAGATCATATCCTCGTTATACTGCCAACATTTGGTCTAGAAAATGGCGTTATAAAGGGGTTTGGCGATAAAATGAGGGAAACATTTTTATGAGGAATAAAAGAACAATAGATCGTTAAATATATTGGCGGTAAGCGAGGTGGCAAATGAAACAAGAGGCATTATATCGATATTTTACTGTATTTAACTGTATAAACAAATGTATTACTTTTGATATACTAGTACTATAGGTATACACTAAAATAAAGATGGTCACAGTAAACATCTCATATTTGCTATATATGATGTATCATTTATATTGCTTCTACCTTGGTATATATATACAGTATGTGCTATATATATATAGATATGTTATGTAAGTTGTATATATTATATATTGTTTATATACGTGTCAGTTAAAATACTGTTGATATATGTGCCGTTTTGTTAATGAAGTTCTAGTTTACGGCCAGTAACTTAAAGCCACTGATTATGTAAGTTTACAATAAGAATGATTCGACCATTTTGGAAAACTTTGAAAAGTGGCATTTGGTTTAAACAATATTTTATTTCATTTGTCATATATAACTAATACACAGGTAAATAGGAATAGGACCTGACAACAAGATTTTAAATCTTACGTTTAAAAGTGGCATTTGAAAAATGACAATTAGGAAATGTTAAAAAATGTATATAATATTTATGACGTAATAAGATATCAAGAACGCGTGAGTTTTCGAATTATCACTTGTCATCGCACTTGCTCATATCAACTGGTTATTATTTTTTTCACTAAATATCAATTATTCCCATCTTGAATAAAAATACTGTTTCACTTTCTGTACGGAGTTTACATAACACTGCATGCGTTATAAAATATGTTCACTCTCAAACAACCTCTTGAAATACATTAGTTTACATGTTGAACGGTGTTAATTAGTTTTCATGATGGAAGGAAATTTGCTTCTTCCTCGTATCCAATTATTTAACTCTACCGCAAAACCGCTCAATTTGAGTGGGCCCTCCCTATCTTCAGTAATTTACACAGTGTATATGTATTCAAGTAATTTAGCATCTGGGTTGGATCCTCACGAACCTGTCTACTTATGTACAGACAGGTGCTATGACGTTCTTGTCGATGTAAATATTTCCGTTTTTTGTAATATCTGCGCTCTTTCTCGTTTAAATAAATAAGCTTCACCTTAACACATCAGGCGAATAGCTTTCATATTGTCAATGTGTTTCGAATAAGCGTTAAAATGTGAAGTGTTCAATCGATCTATGGAGTCTAACAATTAGATACCTATGCATTGCATGTCAAATAACTAAAGTATAATTTCATTAAAAATATTAAATGAGTACTTAGTTTGAATAGTATATATAAAGTACTTATGTTTTTACTGGTATTTATCGATAATCACGTTAATTTGCACTTACAGGGAGTACTTAGGTTGCATCATGTATATCAAACTTTAACATTGAACCGTATTTACGAAATAATTACGTTAAATGGTATTTCGGGAATATTTACATTGAATGGTATGTAGGGATTATTTCCGCTGAAAGGTTTGTAGGGAATATTAACGTTGACGTTGATTCGTACTCACGTTGAATGGTATGTTGGGGTACTTACGTTGAATCATATATTGGAAGTACTCGCGTTGAATGGTATATAGGGATGGTTACGTTGAATGGTATATAGGGATGGTAACGTTGAATGGTATATAGGGATGGTTACGTTGAATGGTGTATACGAATGGTTACGTTGAATGGTATATAAGAAAGGCTACGTTGAATGGTATATAGGGATGGTTACGATGAATGGTATATAGGGATGATTACGTTTAATGGTATAAAGGGATGATTACGTTGAATGGTATAAAGGGATGGTTACGTTGAATGGTATATAGGGATGGTTACGTTGAATGGTATATAGGGATGGTTGCGTTGAATGGTATATAGGGATGGTTACGTTGAATGGTATAAAGGGATGGTTACGTTGAATGGTATATAGGGATGGTTACGTTGAATGGTATATAGGAATGGTTACGTTGAATGGTTGCACATGTAGATTAGTTACGTTGAATGACATATTGGTAGTTCTTACACTAAATGGGATGAAGTTAAAACTTTCGGTGAATGATATGTAGTTAGTACTTACATAAATGATATTGGGGTACTTACGTTGAATGGTATGTAGGGGATAGTTACATTGAATGGTATGTAGGCGATAGTTACATTGAATGGTATGTAGGGGATAGTTACATTGAATGGTATGTAGGGGATAGTTACGTTGAATGATATGTAGGGGATAGTTCCATTGAATGGTATGTAGGGGATAGTTACGTTGAATAGTATGTAGGGGATAGTTACGTTGAATGGTATGTAGGGGATAGCTACATTGAATTGTATGTAGGGGATAGTAATGTTGAATTGTATGTAGGGGATAGTTACGTTGAATTGTATGTAGGGGATAGTTACGTTGAAATGTAGGTAGGGGATATTTACGTTGAATGGTATATAGGGGGTAGTTACGTTGAATTATATGTAGGGGATAGCTACGTTGAATTGTATGTAGGGGATAGTTACGTTGAAATGTATGTAGGGGATAGTTACGTTGAATGGTATATAGGGGGTAGTTACGTTGAATTATATGTAGGGGATAGTTACGTTGAATGGTATATAGGGGGTAGTTACGTTGAATTATATGTAGGGGATAGTTACGTTGAATGGTA